>NW_010326588.1:79994-145256 GCF_000700745.2 Antrostomus carolinensis | reverse complement strand
AGGTACAGGGCAGTCCTGCTGCTCCATTGCCCAGGGTACTTCCTTTTTTTCTCTTTTTTTTGTCCGAGTCACATTTTCATGCAGTCATACACACGAGTTCTGCCTGTGGGGCAGAATGGGCCAGCTTGCCCTTGCTTGGTTCTGTACAGGGAGCCAAGGAAGTCCAGAAACAGGCTGCATGGACAGGCTTGTTGCAGTTTAAGTTGTAAGGAATTCCGGCTCTGGCTGGGTCTCAACCCTTTGCAAACACACTTCTTGTTTTGGCATCAAAGTCAGGTGGAGATTAAACCATAAAAGAAGGAGAAAGGAGAAATGGTGAAGGTCACTGTCTGTGGTAATGTAGATGAAGAGCTTCTGTTGGGATTTATTTTTCAGTTTGCTTTCTGCACAGTGATGATTTGAATTTTCTTGTTAGTCTGTATAACATGGCTTTTAATTTATATAATTTCCATTCCTTTCTGAAGTTGTAGTTCATTTGTCTCTAATATCTAAATACACCTACACAAATACCTAAACAAAATCAGTCCTAATACATGGGAGGGAGAGGGGAGCATGCACGGAGTTTTAAACCTTATCATCAGTCCTGATTTGGAAGGAAGACAGCTTCTGTTATCTGTAGGGCTTGTTGGGCCTACCAGAAAAGTAGTCTTTATTCAAATTACTTAATTTGATTGCTTGAAAATTTACAAGACTGGGAGATATTTAGTAATGGCATATATCTTTGATTTTAGCAAACTTGTGATTGATTGCACTTTAGAGTGTAGGTATGATTTATTTTTGTTTGTTTCAGGGAAGTCCCATTTTAGATACCATATAGAACTTTGGTTTCTCAGAAAGTACTGAGTGTGGTTTTAGGGAACGGGATGCCTGAAAACAGATTTTCCTTTTTTGCCTTTAAAATAATGGACAGATATTCTGCTTTTTAATACTTAATTAAGAGGTCTCAAATCTGACTTGCATTTCTAGGTACGTTTTAATTATCAGTTAAGATGGATATCCGAGGTGCTGTAGATGCTGCTGTCCCAACAAACATCATTGCTGCCAAAGCTGCTGAAGTTCGGGCAAACAAAGTAAACTGGCAGTCATACCTCCAGTAAGTAAAAACTTTCCACGATTTTCTTTTTTCCCCTCTTCCCTCTTACGTGTTAGACTTTTTGAGATTTTGGGTTACATTGGAACATTAGCTTACACTGAGGAACGTTCTGTCTTGGTCCCATGGAAGTAGCTGGAAAAAGTCTACATTAAATGGAAGTGGTTGGGGAAAATTTTCTTATGTCCTGTTACTGGAAAGGGAACTCTGCTTTTGTGAACTGAATGCTGTAATAACAAATAATATAAGTTTGCACAAATGTGTGGTAAACCTATCCATTTTTTTCCCTTGTCATTCAAACACCATTCTCAATTTTACCCTTGTTGAATGAGTACTGAAGTAAGAAAAGTTTACAGTAAGATTTATTTTATATGTAGCTATGTTATATCTATTGCTGAAGTGCATTTTGTGTGAATACAAATTCCACTATCAAAACTGGACTGGCAGACCAGGAAAATAAACTGTACCTCAACTAAAGGGAGAATAGTGCTGGGGAGCATTTGAAACAAGTAAATCGGGGAGTAGGCTGCAACAAATACTAAGTGTGGGGAGAGCTGTGCTGCTGTTTCAGATAAGCTCAGTGTTTACTTTGGAAGGTATAGAATGGCACTGGGAGTAGCAAGAGAAACATTGTCCAGAGAGCATGTAGGGACAAGCTGAGGAAAATAGATCTGTGCCTGAGGTAGGGAACAGGGAGAAGGAACAGACTTTTACTCGTCCTCTGCACTGTGAAGTGAAATGCAGAATCCTTGCATCCCTGCATTCCTTATGATGGTAGCTATGAAGAATATTAGGAAACTGTAAATTAGTATTATCTCTTGAGGGTCCACGTATAATAGCAAGTTACTTCAGTATTTCTTGCTTTGTAACTGAAGTGGGAGAAATCTTGGTGATTCTAGAGGTACAAGCCATGCTGCTGATGCTTTGTGATTATCAACACTTTGCAAAAGATAGGTTGGTTTGTTTTTCTTTTTTTTCAGATAGCTGTGATACATAAATATATGCTATATATTAAAATGAGGTTGCAAAACTGTACACGTGCAAGCCGAGAAATGCCAAGGTAGAATCTCATTTATGGCTGCCTGCTGTGCCCTGTGCTGTGTAGCTCAGTCTTGCTATTCCATTCATTCAGTTGTGTTATTTTTTCTCTTTGTGATTGTACATCTGCATGGTAAACTGGGTTAAGAAGCTGATCTGCTGAGGAAACTTCCTGTTTTCTAGGCTATTTTTTCAGATGTATCAGTTCCTTGTTGAGTTGGCAGTGTGACACTACAGTGACTTTGCACACAAAAGAGCGGGGCTGGTGTGGTAACTTGACAGTGGCAGCTACCAAGTGTTTGTCAAACAATCTAAATGGCTTTTGCTGTTACTGTGTGTCCTGTTATCCACCTGATAGGAAGTGTGTCCTGGGGAAGCCTGGGCAGCTGTTTCTGGGGTGTCCTAGTGGCAAGTGAACAGCTAGTTTGCAGTTATTCGGGATGAAGGTGAGGGTACCCTGTCAATCTAAGTGAAAGTCTTTTTCACTGCATCTCCAGTGATTCAGTCTATAAGGCTGGTGAGATTTATCTGTTGCTTTTGTTAGATTAGGGGATGATTCTGTTTGGCAAGAAGTTGTATTTTGAATATGTATGTAGTATTAATTGCTTGTCTGTGCTTTATGTGGCCTACCACTTATAATTTGCCTTGATTCTTGAGGTTCGTTCTCTCTGGTACTGAATAGGGACAGGGGAGTTTTGTTTATTTATCTGTCAGCAAATTTCTGTGTAACTTCTTTGGACCAGGAGGCAGACTTATTAGTTCTTTTTCAGGTTCTAGATATGGAATTTGACTTTGGCTTGTTCTGGAATCCATGAAGGAAGAGTGTGTTAGTTATTTCCTCTCTTTGATGGGTTAGCCAGGTTTTAGAGGCTACTGTAGTGCATCTGGTGAGTGTTGGTGGTCCTTTTGTGGAACTGTTCAATGCTTGGTGCCCTCTGTATGTCAATGGCGCTGTGTCCTGTTTATTATTGCTCTTAAATGAATGTAATCTTTGTGTCGTGTATTTACTGGCAACAGCTTGGCTGTCTGGCTAAGGTGGCTTCAAGGATGAACTTAAGTGTTGCCAGAGGGGTTGTGGAGCATCATGAAGATAATTGTAGTTCCTTGACTAAGGAGTTTGCTTATCATTAGTTATTGGAAAATACTAGCAGAAATTTTGGTGCTTCTAAAGAGGAAGTAAAATTATACCTGTTTTTGGATATGGTTTGGAAATGATGATGCCTTTGAGGCTGGTGCTTTAAGGGATTTGTTGAAAAGTCAGTGCAGCTATGTTGACTCATTTCTGGAATGAAGCATGCTATTAATGAGTGGAAACTGCTTGGTTCTGATGCATCTGTTAGAGGCAGGTCAGAGTGGTTTGTTCTGATCTGTAATAGAGTAGAAGGAAGATGGGGTGTTGGTGATTTTGAAGGATACTTCTCTTGCTTTCTTTTGAGCTCCTGTTCTGGCAGTCTGTACATTTAGTGTGGTGACCTTGCATATAAATACATGGAGACATATGTCAAGACTTTAGATGTTTTTACTTGAGAGGAAGGGGTTTTAAATGTTTCTTTTTCGTAAGTTAACACATCAACTCAGGCATGACATAGTTCATGTTCCTGAAATTATAGACAGTATTTATGTAGATGGAGTCAAAGAACTTCACAAGAAATTTTGATTAAGGTTTTGTGATTTCTTTTTTTTTTTAATCTGCTGTGACAGTTGTGTGTGTGTATATATATATATATATATGTAAAGGTGCTTTAAAGGCTGCATCAGTCACAACAGCATTGGAGTCTGGGTCACACAGGAAGGCATTCTGAAATTAATTTTTGTTCTCTCTGTTCTTCAGTGAAAAATAGATGGCTTACTCATAGTTGGTCCGACTCTAGTAGCCTGATTTCTCTTGTAGAGTCAGTTCAAGGTAAAAGATTAACTGGCATATTGTTTTTTCCATCTCTGAAGGTTGTAACTGTAAACTAAATATCAAACTACGCTAACACACAATTGCTGACTTTTAATGTTTTCTGTGTATACGGTTGGCCAAGAAGTGGAATATTTAGGTATGACAACTGTACATATTACTGGTTTGCCACTGTGTTCACTGCTCACTTCAAAATTAGGCTATGGAAAAAGAATTTTATTTTTTTTTTAAAGTGCTAAAAGTTACCCTTCCTTTGTATTGAATTCCAGCTAGGGGCTGTGCCTGAGGGAGGAGAAAGCAGCAAAGCTTGGAACAGCGGAAGGCGATGTGTAGGCCTGCCTGCCTTCTGGAAACTGAACCTATCGAGGCCGTTAGTTCTGTACCGACTTTCCTGCCTTTGCATCTTGAGACTTGTAGCGGTTTAGAAGTGTCGATGCCCTCTGCTAGTTGAAATACGGTGCATTGCTCTTGTGTTCTGTGTGGCTGCTTTCAACATTTGCCTCGGGGTGTCAGAATGCCTTTGGAGGGTGCATTAGCTTGCTTGAAGCAAGTTTGGTTTTGCTTTCAAAGGGCAGTAAATGAGTTCTGTGGAAAAGTGAACTTGTTTCAGAGTTTAACTTGCTTCTTACTGCACTGTAGGTTTTCTAGGTATACAGCATTTGACAATAATTCATATTTAATCAGGTGAGATACTTGATGGCTAATTTTTACTTGGCTTTCCATGTGTCTTTACATATATGTTTGTCAATTGTGATGCTAAAATATCTGTTTTAGTTTCCTGGGGCTGGGGGAACCTTCTAAAGTGGGTTAAATATCTTGGACTTTAAAATAAAATCCTGTCATAGAAGACAGACAGAAGTTTCCTAACTTGTAGTGTGTGTGATTTTTTTTTATTTTTTATTTTTTTTTTTAATTTGATCCAGTCTTGTAGAGTACACTCTATTTTACTGGTTTAATTGTATAATGTTAAAGCTGTTGAGCAGTTGGATCAAGTGGATGTCCTTTAGGTACATGCAAAGTACTGTAGATAACTGAATAAAAGAAATTATGCCTTGACATGATGGCTTTATATGAGCTTCATATTTGCTGCAGATGTAGTCAAAAGTGGGGTTTTTCTGTTAAAAAAAAAACCCCAACAAAACCCAACACAGCAACACCACCCCTCTACCCCCCCTCCAATTAAAAAAAAAAAAACAAAAAACCCCTGACCTCCAGGATTACTTTTGGTAAATCATTTAAGCAAAAAAGGAATAAGAGCTCTTGGAGGAAATGCATAATAAAAAGAATGGATCACAAGTTTCTGAGTCATCTTGAGAGATCAAGACATTTTAAAAATGGTGATCCTACAAATTCATGCTTTGTAAATCTTACACAGCTTCAGTTTACTCTCCTATAGCTAGTGCTCTCAAAGGCAGGCCTTAGTATCTCAAGCACAGGGTTTTAAAACGTGGCTACAGGACTTGTGGTCTAAACTTGATACACCCAGACAGTGGAAGTTCAGTCAGAGTGACTTTTATCTGTCAAAAGACTCTGTAGATGCGGCCTGGAAAATAAGAAACTAAGTGGCTCTTAGGAAGAGGGCTGGAGGAAAGCTTTGGATACTTGCATTGTTTGCTTAAAGGTGCTGGGAAATTCCTGGCTGTTTGAAGAGGGGATGAGGAAAATGTGGTAGTAGCACCATCACTGTACCAGCTGTCTGAGGCTGCTCTGCATTTTTTGTGGTGTGGTTTTTGTTTTGGGTTTTTTTTTTTCCTTTCCCACACTGATTGCTAAGGTTTACTAAATAATTGGTTATTTCCATTTTTAAATGAGACGTCTAGAAATTAATGTGTTTGAAATTACTAGAACTATTAATCAGACGTATGAGATCCCTGATTAAATATTAACAACTTGTTTACAAAGCTGTTTAATCCCTTGAATTTCTTTGTATGTGTTGGGAAGTGTCTTTGAATGGCACTTACAAAGCAATAAAGAGTAAACTAACTTCATTTCCTCTCAAGGTAACATCAATTTCCACCCCTTTTTTTTCCTTTTTTCTTTTTTTTTTGTTTCCCTTTTCTTCCTCCCCTTCCACACCCCCCCCCTCCCCCCCCCGCCGCTGTGGTCTAATGTAGGATGAAAACAAAAGCTTGAAAGGTTTTTTTTTTTCTTGACAGTTGGCAGGCCTTTTCTAATAGCCTGGCTGTAAAGAGGCATCTCTTCTTCAGCTGGACCTTTTTCAGACATTAAAGCTAAAAATTAAGGGTTTGCCTTATGTTGTCTTTGAAGTGGTTCCTAAATGGCATTGCTCTTATAAACAAGCAGCTCATCTGGTTACTTTATATCAATATCATCCAGGAGTCCATGTCTTGGCCAACATTGATTGAAATGTAAGAGGCTTCTAGTTACAGGTCGTTAAGTCCAGTATTTGTGGCGAAGAATTGTCCTCATCTTTCAGCAGCTGCTCAAATCCATCCTTAATAGGCAAAAAGAACGCAAGTCAATCTAAAAGGCGTATGGTAGCAGCATGGCTAATTACTTTTTTGTCTATAGTTAGTGAAGTTTCAGTAGAAGCTAGTTGAGGACTACCACTGGCTTTATGCATCTTCCATTGGGTGAGACGCAATTGCTGTTCCTCAGTGCCTCTCAGAATTTTTCTCACAAAGCAGGAACGGTGTCTGTGGTACTGGACTGCTTGTATTCTTTGTGTGAAAAGTCAGTAGGTAAAAGATGGCTCTGTGATGAAGCCATCCTCAAGACATAACCATGTAAGCAAGAGGAAGGACAAGAACACATTGTATATCTTATGTTTCTGTGTTTCAAGAATCCAGGTGAACCAATTAAAAGAAAAAAGTGAACATCTCCTTTAAGTTTACAAGGTTTTTAATGGAACATGTAATCATGGAACATCTGGAAACTGACCTGGAATGTGGAAAAGATGGATTAAAAGAATCCGTGCTACATGGCTTTGCAAAGTGGAAGAGGCATTTGACTCAGTGGAAATGTAAGAGGAGATGAGTCTTGGAAATAACTGAGGCAGAACAAGTCTAATACTTCCATCCCCTGTGACTTTTATATTGATGATGACAATGAGCACAATTTGCTTCTTTCCTGAAGCACTCCTAGTATTAACTAGTAAAAGCAGTAATCTGTTAAGGTCTTAGATATTTTCAGAACTACTTGTTTTCAAATTAGTTTTCTTACTTGAAGAGTACCTGACTGTACTGTTTTGACAAGTTCATTACTTGTTGTGGTGCTAAGTTTTGTGTTATAACAAAAAACCAACAATATTCTGCCTGCAATTCAGCTGTCAACAGGTTTCTGAAATAGCACTGATGATGGCAGTAACCCCTTGAATATTAAGTTAAAGAGAAGATTAAGTAGAGGTCTGTTGGCTTCTAGATCTCCACAGCAGTTTACGCGATTGAACCCGCTTGCTATGTGTTTGGATAAGCTTGCATGAATATTGGTTTTTAAACTACCAGGAAAAGCTGAAATGTTGTATTTGTGAAAGCTAAACATAGGTTAGGAACCAAGTTCTCTGTACTCCCTAAAATTCTCTTCAGTGGTTAAGGCAAACTTAAAATAACAATTTTCTTTTTCAGCACTTATTTCAGGTTGGATTAGACTATTATTCATGTTATGTAATATAATTTTGGCATAATGTGCTAGCTGCACATATTTCAGTTATTACAGCTGTTTCCACTGACCATCGTGTTCAGCCTCTGGAAATTTAAGAATTATTTTAGAGAATGCTGCTGAGCAGAGGTGATGCATAGGGAAGGCTTTATTCTGTCATTAGTGTTAATTTTTTTGTATGAGACCTTTTGCAGAAAGGAGCTCTTTACATCCTACTGTGGGATATCAGATTGGTAAAGCAATACTGTTGAGATACTAAGTTGAAGAAAATAAGGTTTGGTGACTTATAAGGTTCATATAAAGGTTCTTATGGTTTGGTGACTTGACCTTGGCTGGCTGTCAGGTGTCTACCAGGCTGCTCTATTATTCCTCCTCTATGAAAAGGACAGGGGAAGAAATACAACAAAAAAATTCTTGGGTCGAGATAAGGACAGAAATCACTCACCATTTACCATCACAGGCAAAATAGGCTCTACTTGGGGAAATTAAATTGTTTTATTGACAATTAAACAGAGTAGAATAATGAGAAATAAAGCCAAATCTAATAAACACTTTCTCCCCACCCTTCCCTTCTTCCCAGGCTTGAACTCTCTCCCAACTTCTCTACCTCCTCTCCCTGAGTGGTGCAGGGGGACAGGGAATGGCGGTTGCGGCCAGTTCATAATCCTTAGTTTCTGCTACTCCTTCCTTCTCATGCTCTTCCCTTGCTGCAGCACGGGGTCCCACCCACAGGTTACAGTCCATCACAAACTGCACCAGCATAGGTCCTTTCACATGGGGTACAGTCCATCACAAACTGCACCAGCATGGATGCTTTCCTGTGGGATGCAGTCCTTCAGGAATGGACTGCTCCAGTGTATGGTCCCCTTATGGGGTCACAGGTCCTCCAAGAAAACCTGCTTCATCATGGACTCTTCTTCATGGGATCACAGCTCCTGCCAAGAGCCTGCTCTAAGGTGGGATTTCCACGGACTGCAGCTTCCTTTAGGGCATACCTGCCTGCTCTGACGTGGGGCCCTCCACAGGCTGCAGATAGATATCTGCTCCATCGTGGACCTCCGTGGACTGCAGCAGGGACAGCCTTCCTCACCATCGTCATCACCATGGACTGCAGGGGAATCTCTGCTCCAGTGCCTGGAGCACCTCTTTTCCCTCATTCTTTGCTGACCTTGGTGTCTGCAGAGTTGTTCCTCTCACATATCCTCACTCTTCTCTCCTGGCTGCTGTTGTGCAGCAGTTTTTACCCCGTCTTAGATATGTTATCAGAGAGGTGTTACCACCATTGTTGAGTGGCTCAGCTTTGGCCAGTGGCAGGTCTGCCCAGGAGCTGGAGGGAACTGGCTCTGTCTGACACGTGGTCCACTTCTGCTGTCTTCTCATAGAAGCTGCACTCGCAGCCCCCTCGCTATCCAAGTCTTGCCACATGAACTGTTCATGTTCCTTATGTTTTCATATTTTGTTTTTCAGAGGGCAGATGATTTCAGGTGAAGACTGTGAATTTATTCAAAGGTTTGAACAGAAAAGGAATCCAGAAGAAAAACAGGAGTTGTTGCAAACAGAAGGCAATCAAGTAAGTTTCCTTTCTTTTAGTAATGTAACTTCTGGGAAGGAGGATGAAATTTTCATACCAACTCTTATTTTATTGTTGGCTTTATACGTTTAACATGTTAAAGAAGAAGTATAAAACTTGCAAGTATGATTTCTTTTTTTTTTTCTATAGCTATAGGTTGGACATTCTTTTAAAAACTTACTAAATAATTACTAAATGTCTCCTGACTTTGATTCTGTTGTAGGACAAACTACGTCAAGCCTTTCCTCGTCCCAGTTTACTTAATGCATACTAGTGCTTTTTGAGGGGGGCTTTTTTCCTTATTGTTTCTTGATGAGAGCTACTACTAGTGAGATTTCTGCTTAGCTAGCTGAACAATTATAATGTCCAGAGTTTACGAACTGTTAAGATGGATTCAGTTAAACACAGGTGTCTAGTGTCATTTTTAGGCACAGTGAGATACGACATATCTGCATTGGACAGACCTGATACAAGATTGATAAGTGACCTATGACATTTGGCTTACAGAATCCAGGCTGGATGCCCAAAGACACTTAAATGATATTTGAAGCAGTAGAATCTCAGCCTTCAAGCGTGAGGTTGTAGCAGACAATGTCAGACATCAAGATGATTGGGCAAGGCAGGGGAGAAGGTGAAGAGTAGCAGATACATTTAAGACACGCAACTTTCCAGCCCTTTCTTCTACTTTAATTTTAGACTGTTCTTTTTTTTTCCTCCCAAATTGTATTGTGTGACTGCTATGTAATGATCCATAGTTTGCATAATGACTGAAGCATATATGGTGAACATTATGTGCCACTATATAATTACAGTGTAGCAATTTAGAGTTTCATTTTTTTTCAGTTTTAGTTGAATGTGGTGAAGGGGAAGGAGATAATGTAAAAAGTCATGTTGTGACTATTTCAACCTATTATATCTGTTGCTGAAATTGTGGAATAAAGTTGTTCAGGAGGTAGAAAACAGCTCAAATACAAACAGAGATTTGTCTGCAAGGTATGGGGAGTGAACAGGTGAGAGTGACCTGTCTTCTCTCCCTCCCATTCAAAATGCTGAAACTTTCTTATATGTCTAAGTTTGTTGCTGCTTTGTCAATTTACTTAGTTCTTCTCCTTTCTGCCATAAAAAAGGGTGATGGAGATTTTTCTAATCAGTCTTTCAACAAAGCACCTTGCTGAGTAGCGAGTACTTGTTATTTCATTTGAAAGCCATAAAACAATTTGTAAAGGGTAACGACCAATGTGACAGAAAACTTTCTATAATATAACATCAAATGTATTCATCTCTTATTGCAATTGAATAAGATGTTGGGATGCTCAATGCTTATGTAAGACTTAACTGTGAATTAATGAGGTCCTGTTTTATATTATCAAAAGGAATGAAGACAATTGCTAATATTAATTTTAATGTCTCTTTTATTTTTCTAGTGTGCTAAAACATTTATAAACTTGATGACTCATATCTCCAAGGAACAGACGGTTCAGTACATTCTGACTATGGTTGATGATATGCTGCAAGTAGGTCAATAACCCGTCTTATTTTTAAGTCTTTAAATGCATGCTTGAATGTTTCCTTAGCCTAATTCAGATGTCTTCAGGTGTTTGTCATACTGAATTAAAAATATTCTTTTCAATTTTCAGATCTTGTCCGCAGAAGTTAAATATTAGAACTAAAGTTGTATGGATAACTTAGTATATGTATGTTCATGTTCTGGAAATAAAACATACCTCTATGCTTGTCTGTTGGCTCTCGACCATGTTTGATGCAAAACTTGGATGTTAAGGGATGATTTGTGACCTTGGCCCTTTCCTGTTGTGTAGATAGGATATGACTTCTAATTTGAAGTTGTTGAAGCTTTTCCTACAAAGGTGTTAATTTGGTCACCCTCAGCAAGAAGGTGTAGTTTCTGCAGCTCGGTATTTTCAACAGGCATGTTGAAAAGCGTGAACCTCTCCACACAGTACTTCTAACATGGGAATGATGGTGTTCTTTCAGGTGTCTGTCTGTACATTAGAACTCTGAGTGAGCGCCCTGACTGCTAGAATAATAGCTGCTGGTGGTGGCAGTTTTTTCAGGCCCATCTGCAGCTTTGTCACTCTGACCCTCTTCCTCTTTTTCTTTAGATTTACTTTTTCTCAACTGTGACACAAACATCAAGAGGCAGAGAAACAAAAGGGATCCTCAGTGCCGTTCCTTGATTAGGACACTGGGTTGGGAGTACCTTGTTTTGGTTTATGCATTTGATGACTAACTTTGTTTTAGTGTGTGAGAACTCTGTTTATTATGGCTACTTTTGTGGGAATGGGTCTCGTTTTCTATGTGAGACATGTTGGTGGCCCCAGAAGTAAAAATTTTAACTTGCCCTTCTTTGGAACTTTTTGTGAGTGTTAGTAAGTCTTGTTTTGCTCATGCACTTTGACATTAGCACATAGCCTATAGCTACCATATGCAATAGCCAATGTAATCACCTATGCTGTGGAGTTAATAACCCACAGGTAAAGGCTTTCACTGGCTCATTCCATTCTTGAAAAACTGCGTTAGTTTCAGGTGATACACAAAGCAGCTCTGAGTACTCTCTCCTTTGATGTATTGGTTGTGTCATACGTGTCTAGATGAACATGCTGTCTTGACTTTGCAGTCATGCATTGACATTTCTGTATGTAGGGCCTTACCCTGCCACAGAAGTGGCACGTGTGGAATTCTTAAGGTTAAACGTAATGACTTTAAATTGTCCAGGTTTTGTAGTGATACAGGAGAACAGAGATGTTGGTGCACAGTATATGTTTGCTTTTGTATGAAATTGGATGCCTTTTTCACTTTAGAAATTCTGCTTTAGTGTCTGAAAGGCTGCACTGGCTTTTGCGATGCTCTGTGTGACTTCGTTATTCCAGGATAACTGGGCTTGTGCACGAGCGTCTGCATGCCATCATCCCAGGGCTTCCTAACCCTCCATATCTCCACTAGGCAAGGCTGAAATGGGACTTCTGTATTCTTTTGGTCATGTTCAAATGGTACGACACGCTGTCAGTGATGCCTTGTGTACCCCTGGTTGCATGTTTTCAAGGTGTAAAATTGTCAGAAAGCAGCATATTGACCATTGACTCTGTGACTGTGAGTTCAGTGCAGTGTCTCTGCACACTGCATGGACAGAGAAATCTGCAATAGCAGATATGAAATCTCCTGTCTTTGCCCAAGTAATCTTAATTCAGAACATACAAGGGTTTTAAGCAAGAAATTGTTCAAGGACATGGCCTTGTCATGGTGCCACTGACTTTCAGTAAAAGCAAAGATGTTTGCTGCAGTTTCATGAGGTGAACAAATAGTATTTGAAAGCTGCCTTTGATAGCTGAAACTTCTTGAAATTATCATAGGTAACATTATCCAGCTTTTTTCTGTGTTGATAATGACTGTCTGTGGTTCTTCTATTATCTTTCTATGCTTTTTCTTGAGAGGTTGTAAAAAAAAAAAATAAAATCATACCAACTGTGCTCTGAGCACACCGAAAGCCTACCTGGGTATCTAGGATTGTTCCAGCAGTTCTGCTTACAGGTTTGATTGGTGTTACAAGAAAGATTTCTTTTGGCGGCTAGCAGAAGTGAAATTAATGTGGTGATTGCCTTTGAAGAGTATCACAATTCTGCTTATTTCTGAAGGTGGAGAGTGTTAGTGTACTGGAATCTCTTAGGAAGCGTTTCTTATTCTATTCATATGATAAATACTTGGAACAATTTCTCTGGATTAGTGAACTTGTCACACTGCACAGTCTGTTACTTATGAAATCTTTACGAACCTGCACCGTAGTTGGTGCAGGTATCAGTATCACCCAAGTGAGCTTCATTGTGCTTCTTCAGAAATGACAGGTGCTAAATTATTCAACTGTTGATGTGAGAGCTTCAGCTTTTCCTTTTTATCAGTGTAGTCAGTAGCTGCCTAGGAGGGTGCAGCACTACATATTTCAGGGCTGCAGGCAGTTCTCTACTCCCGTACCCTGTACCTTGACAGCAAACCAGACTAGTCTTCTGATTTGACAGCATGTTGAAATTATTTCAGCTTTTCTGCTTCTAGACCTGTCTGTCTCCTTGTTAGTTATGTTGTAAACTGAACTCATCGATCTAGTTATTTTTTATATTTTTAGCTAGACTGTGTAGCACAAGTGTAGATGCTAACTGAATTTATTTGATCAAACTGCCATTTTTCATCAAACTAGTCCTCACAGAGCAGAGGCTCTCCACCAAGGCACTGTGTTCATGAGTTCTTTTTTTTTTTTTTTTAATCTCATAGTTTGAACAACAAAGAGGGTTTTTGAGTGCTTTTTGACACCTGCTGGATAGCACATTAATCACTGTAAGAGTTATGACTGTCAGATATCTAGTGACACCTGACCTTCCTCAGTCAGGGATTCACTGCTCCACACGGGCTGCAAACTGGTGTCCTAACTTCGATACTTTCAGTGAAGCGTTGGTTAAAACTCTGGTGCTTAGTAAGGTGCCAGTGGTTGGATCACGGATACATTCAGGTGATCTTGTGCTTAATGGATTGTATTCCAAGAAGCAGGCATGTCTTGCTGATTCTTAGTCCATAGACTTAATAATAGGGTGCTGAACTGGGAGGAAAGCCCTTCAGCTATGGGAGTTTGAAAATGAAATTCATGGGACAGTGGAGACTGAGATATTGTTCTCATGTGAGTTTCCCAAATACAACATTTCAAATAGTTTTTCCTTCCTTCATAGGACTTGTATACTTGGTTGTAGTAGCTTGACTTCAATGGGGAGACATCTCTTTAGAATGAAAGCTTAAAAGCTTACTATCTACCAGGCTAGAAAGTATATGGGAATGCTGAAGAAAAGCAAGAATCCACATATTTGATTTTCTGGAAGACTGTCTATATTCTAGGGTGATAAATAGCAGAGCTCCTTTTTCTCCTTCACGTTTGCATGGCCTCTTCTCTAGTCTGGTTTAAGGAGAACCATAAAAGCTGCTTTTCACAGTGGTTATTAGGTGAAATGCTTGAAGAAATTGTGCACAGTGCTCAGGTTCAGGTAATTGTGGTCTTTGGTGGTTCAGCCTAGAAGCCCTGGAGAACAGACTTCTGGTGGCTGTGTCCTCTCCTAGATATGCAGGTTGCTTGAGATAATGGCTGAATCAGTTGCAACCTCATCTGGGAGAGAAGAGCTTGCTTCCTGTGGGGAGGAATGGAGAGGCAGGACTAGTTTACGTCTCTGAAGTTTCAGCTGTAGCACATGCAGCCAAGTTGAACACGAGGTTTTTGTGTGGAAGTAGCAATATGTGGAAAACTTTGTATGGACTTTATTCAAACACAGTTGATTGGACTAGCAATAGTGTTCAACTGGAAAATGTCAGTATTTAGCTAGTCTCTCATTTCTCTCATTCTGCTTGCTTAGTCAAAAGGATAAACCCATTTTTACTCAAGCAGCTGTTGGGAGTACTGAGATGTAACTAGGGTCTGAAAGTTTGTTTCTCCCTGCCCCAAATTTCTAACCTTAATGTTGGAGAACTGAAATGAACTGTATCCACTAGTAACTGTCAAACTGAAATTTCCATGGGCTGTTAGAAGCCAGGATACTTTCTGATAATGTGTGTCAACTTAATGAGGAACAAATAACTGCTTTATGTTCAATACTTTTAAAAGCCTCTCATCTTTTTCCCTCTCCTGATTTTTACAGGAAAATCATCAGCGTGTTTGTATCTTCTTTGATTATGCAAAACGTGGTAAAAACACTGCATGGTCCTATTTTCTGCCAATGCTGAATCGACAAGATCTTTTCACCGTGCATATGGTAAGTTTTAAATGAACCTATCTCTGAAGATGGTAGAGAAAAATGCTGGTTTTATTTTTCTTTGCAAGTTTTTGGAGTTTGAAG
The DNA here is from genome assembly GCF_000700745.2 of Antrostomus carolinensis. Taxonomy (NCBI): domain Eukaryota; kingdom Metazoa; phylum Chordata; class Aves; order Caprimulgiformes; family Caprimulgidae; genus Antrostomus; species Antrostomus carolinensis. The sequence continues at coordinate 130,158 of NW_010326588.1, read as the reverse complement.
CTAAACTGGAAAGTTCCTCTTGCAGTCTAGATGAGTCAATTTTAAAACAAGCTTCACTTGACCACATTTTAGAAAGAAAAGTAACATTGTTTATTGATGTTTTTTTCTGGGAGATTAGAGCAGGTTTTAAAAGCTCAGAAAAACTAGGATTTCAGAATTAATTAAGCACAATAAGACATAACTAGAAAAATTTGTCACAACTGTCAGTCAATGCTCCTCATGCTGTACAAATATTAGAATTTAAGTTCTCATCCTGTGAAAGGGAAATATCTTTACTTTGAACCTTATTCTCTCATATGCTCCAATTACTATAATGCCGCTTGAAATCCACTTACAATGGTTTGTAAACGTACTGGGGAAGAAATAATGTCTGTTGTTGTGGTGAGTTGATCTTGGCTGACAGGAAAGCTCCCACCCAGTTGCTTGCCCAGTGCCCTACAGTGGGACTGGGGAGGGTATTGGGAGGGCAGAATCGAGAAAACCCATGTGTCAAGATAAAAACAGTTCAATAAGAGAAGGGGACAAAAGGCAGGAGGAGTGGAACCCAAAACAAATCCAACAAAAAAGTGATGCAAAAGCAATTGCACAACACCAGCAGACTGATGCCCAGGTGGTATATCGATTTGGCCAGCTGTCCTGGCTGTGTCCCCTCCCAGCCTCTTGGCCCTCCAACCCAGCATACTCACTGGAAGTGTAGAGTGGGAGAAGTCCTTGATGTTCTTCAAGCACTGCTCAGCAACAGCTAAAACATTGGTGTGTTATTGTGATAGTTTCACTGGGCTAGCTCTTGGCTAGCAGCCAACACAGCCATTCACCCACTTCCCCCTCACCCCCAGGTGTTTGACCACTGTTTTGGTCACCAGGCCAAACCACAGCATCTCACGGGCTGCTATGAAGAAAATTAAGTCCATCCCAACCAAACCTAGTACAACCATGTGTGTTGTATTGTATCTGCTGTGCTTTGAGCCACTGGCTGCAGCTGGTGTATGTGGAGTAACTTTTCTGGAATTTTTAATATTCTTCTGTCGTCTGTGGTGAGAACTGGCCATTTCATCTCAAAAGGTTTTTTTTCCTTGTGGGGGAAAATATGGTTGTATCACTGTAAATTTCTAATGGAAACCATAGTTTCCACCAATAAAACTTGTATTATGACTTGGAGTGGGAGACAACTGCATGGCTATGGATTGTTCTTCACTGCATATGTTCCTGCTGGCATGGTACAGTAGAATCAAATCAGTGGCTCAGACCACAAAACCAGATACCTGTACTATGTTACGCTGTGGTGGCACTACTGGTGCAAGGAATTCCAGGCAAGTCATCCCGCTTGCACTTAGGTGTGGCCACTGCAACTGTATTTGGGGCTGTGCTGTGATTTGAACAGTGAGCTGGACTGTTTTCAATAAAAGTGCCAGGCTTGATTTTTTTATTTATTTTTTTTTTTTTAAATCTGATTCACTGCATGGCTGTGGAATTGAGTTACTTGGTGCAGCTGAAGGAGGAGGCTGTTGGGGTTTTTTGGGTGGGATTTTTGTGTGTGAATGGTATTGTTGCCGAACACCTATCTTGCAAAACTGCAGACTGAGCAAACTTTGACAACATTGACTTCTCAGGTATGCAGGTAAAGTGTAATTTTGAGACCCTTGCAATGCAAACTGATTAGTCTCACTGGAATGGTGGCTTTCAAATGTATCAACTAGAAATTTCTATGTATAGCATTTCTCTGCTCACAGATGTGTTATCAAATATTTTTTTCTTTAGGTACTGCAAAAATATACAAGTAACTTCATAAGTTGAACTTCACATGATGTGAATCCACTTTAAAACAACAAGTTTGGTCCCTTACTATACCTTTTAGCATTCCTTGTGCATAAAGCACATTAATGTTTTCAAAACAGTTTTAGGTTTGCGTTGTTGTGTCTGTGGTTTTTTTTTTTTCTTTCTCTTCTCTCTTTACTGTGCACACTGTAAGACTTTTTCTGTCATATCGTTGCATCTGCATAGACAGATAAAAATACTTGTCCTCTGTGTCCAGGCTCAGAGTTTGCTAGGTGCGAATGATCTCTCATTCATGGGCCAGGTAGCAGTTTTAACTCAGGAGCACGGTAAGCCAGAGATCTGATATGTCATGTTGTAAAGGTGAAGGGACTTTACAGGGTTACTTGGCTACATTCAGAAGTGGATTTGATGCATTTCAGTGCAGAGGCTGTTGTTCCGGACTCACTCGTAACCTCTGGATATCAGTGGTGGTGGTGCACACCTGAATGCAGTATAGTGGAAGGGTACCTGCAATAGCCTCCTCACTGCATCGTGGAGCTGTATGCAAGCCAGCGAACCCCTGCTTCAGTAGTTTCTTGGTTAGACTGCCTCTTTATATATAAGCTGGCTCAAATGTTTCTGCAAATAAGCTGGGGGCTGCAATGTAGACTTCAAACGTAATTTGGAAAGGCTTGCATAGAAATACACTTGTTATGCATATTCTTGTGCCATAGGCATAATGAAAATTCTTAACCAGAGTACTCTTTTACTCTTCAACTTCATTCTTAAATTCTACCTTCCCTTTTGGTTTTCTGCTCTTCTTTTCCTGGCTTTGGAGCTTGAAGATGACTTGCTTCAGTTTAAGTACAGAAAACTTTGCTATCATTTGTGTTGGTATATGCTGTAGTTTCTTAAAGTAGGCCTGGTCATGTATGTGTTAGGCCATTAAGTGTCTTACTGTTGATGAATTTCTGACTGTAATGGTGTCCTACAGCAGTAGCACATTGATAGCTCCCCTCCACCCTCTTCTGAATTCTTCATTGGAACCATCAGCTACGGTATCTGATAACATTGTGACAATATACCAGGTAATAGGAAGTAGAAGCCGCAGAAAGCTGAAGAAATAAAATTACTAGGCAAGAAGAGTCCCCTGTGTAGAAAACAGGTAGATTTCCATAAGGGGGTCATCTTTTACCTAAACGTGGTTTCCAGAGCTTATAGGACTTCTCACTGAATCCTGAAGTTGCTGTGTTTGAAAAATCTGGTTATTGCATTCTTTTTCAGGCAGCAAGAATTATTGCCAAACTGGCTGCGTGGGGGAGGGAACTTATGGAAGGCAGTGACTTGAATTACTATTTCAACTGGATTAAAACTCAGCTCAGTTCACAGGTAAAAAGCTACTTCTGTTTGAACATTACAGTTACTTTGGGAACTTTTTTCAAGAATATGAATATGTAGATGTGCAAACAAGGTATATTTCTGGTTTTCTTATTTTTAAATGAAATTTTACTTTGTAATTTTTAAAGCTAAATATCCTATATTCAAACACATAGTTTTAAACTTTTCTATTTTCTACACTAGTCTTTGAAATGTAAATTAAAAATAAAAAATAAGGCTTTTTGCCTTTTCTGTTGGTTAACACTGACTTTCTTCTGAACACTGAGGAAAACATGTGATGAGGGTTTTTGTCTCCCTGTGTTGTTTCTCAGAGCTTTTTCCTGGGAAGAAAAATCACATGGCAGTAGGAAGAGAATATAAAAACTTTTTTTCAGTTGATGTAGTACAAAGCTTTTATTTTTAGTCCTGTCTCTTGAAACTAAATAAATCATGACTTATTTGGACAATTTCTTAATGGTATTAGCTCAATATGAACTGCTTACTGCTGGCTTGTCCTTCAAAGATGAATCGTTCTTCTTTGTATTCATTTTTGGAGATTTTCCCTTCAATCTTTATCAAAATCCAGTGATTTTTCATTCTCTAAGGTGGTGTTGTAGCAGAAGTGGATTCTGGAGATCAGAGAAGCATTCAATAGGTTTAGTAATGGTATATTTTCATAGTTTTCCAACTGAGTTTATTAAAAAGGAATTTTATTTTTTTTCTCTGGTAAAAGAATTTTAAAGTTGGAATTTCTTCAGGAAGATTCAAGAGAACAGTTTTCAAATTCTAAGATGAAGATGGATAAAAGTCTTGAGAAAATCCACACTTGAATTAATAAATAAATAAAAATAATTAAATCTTGGTATACCAGAATCAGCTCCAAGCATATTCTTCTAGACATGATGGTGTGTGTGGGGAAATAAATACAATATGTTATCATAATATATGGAACAGGAAAAGTATCTAATAGATTCTTAATATTTTCTTTTTATGACTAGAGAGATGGGACAATTGAAAGAAAATTGGTAACAACTGTTCTGTAAGATGAGGGACAGTGCTCTGATTTTAATCTTTTGGGTTTTTTGCTAGAAACTACGTGGTACAGGGAGTTCAGTGGAAGCAGGAGCAGTCTCCACAAGTGATGTGAGTATTTCTTTGAAATCTGTCAATTAGCTTCTTTTGGGCAGGTAATACCCATTCCTCAGATTAAGGTGCAGAGCTGATCTGGTGTCAGTAATAGAAAGTACTTGGAATCAGAACTGTATGACAACAGAGTGCCAGGTGATGGCGCCAAGAAACAAAAGTATTTTTAAAACACTGATTTCACGGAAAATGCTGTCAGTGGAAGTATGTATTTTACAAGTTAGTTTGGATTATTTAAAACAGAGGATGTATCTAGCATTCTGTTAAAACTTGAAAAATTACATGCAAGTAATTTAATAATTGAACAGTACTATCTGTTTAGCAGTGTACTGTCAGACTTTTAGGAGAAACCTGAGACTAAGAAGCTTTTGGCTCTTGTGATATGCAGAACTTAAAAAGGGCACATCAGATATTAAAGATAACATTGTTCCTCAACCTCTGTAGCATGAAATTACAAGAGTACTCTCAAAGCTGTAAGCTTTTCATATTTGAATAGCTTGAATTCAGGGGAGAATAGATTGTTCTTTTCACATCAGTATTTATTTATACCAAATTTCAGGTAGCTATAATGGCTGTTGAGCTTGGAGATGAACTGTGTCAGTATAGCAAACACAAGTGATCATCATAACTGGATTTTCTCTTTTGTTGTGGCACAACAAGGCGGTTTATTGCAGCTTTTGAATATGGAGTAGAATTCAGTTTGGTCTTTTGTTTCTTCTGCAACCTGAAAGTGTTCACAGTTTTTCAGAAGACTTAAATACGAACCTGGAATTTGTTTTTCGTCTAAATGTAGTAATTGCTTTACAGTGTTAGCTTCCTATAGAGAAAAGCCTCTTAATTTAAGACTGGGGTTTAAACTCACTGAGGTGAGTTCAGTTGGTGGCCATCACCCTCCCAGAAGCTTAGCTGTGGTGTCTACCGAGCAGAAAGCTCGGTCCTCTGCGCTTGCCAGAATGGATGTGGCAACCCAAACAGAGCTCCCACAAAAACATGCAGTCACCCAGGTCTCATGCTGCAGAGAGTGCCAGAACCTTTCACTGGTAACAGATGTCAGTAGTGAGAACAGCTGTGAGAGGTGTGACCATGTAGATGATCTTCTCAGCCTGGTGGCAGAGCTATGGGAGAAAGTAGAAAGGTTAAGGAGCACTGGGGACTCAGAGAAAGAGAGAGACAGACTGGTGGAGCCATGGTCTGCCCTCCTTGAGACAGAAACAGGAACAGCCATCAGAAAAAACCCAAGATCAAGAGAACCCTGTAGCCTCCCTCTACCAGGCTGAAGGCAGTAGCTTAAAGGAAGAGAAGGAATGGAGGCAAGTCCACACTTGGGGCAGCAGACAAACCCCCTCCTTGCCCACCTCTCCTTCCTAGGTGCCTCTGTACAACAGGTGTGAGGCTTTGGATGTGTAAAGCCAGTCAATGGATGATATGGATGATGACAACACCAGAGCTGTTGCCAGGATCAGAAGGTACCTGTATCACGGCTATCTCCATGAGAAAGGAAAGGCAGATTATAGTTGCAGGCAGCTCCCTTCCGAGGGGAATAGAGGGTCCAATGTGTTGGACAGACCCTCCCCTTAGGGAAGTCTGATCCCTCCCTGGGGCCTGGGCTAAGAAGATCTTCAGGAAGCTTCCTAGTTTGGTACAGCCCTTGGACTATTTCTACTTTTCCACATGGGTGGTGATGAAACTGCAGTGTGTAGTCTAGAGGCAGTCAAAAAAGACTTCATGGCCTTGGGATGGTTGGTAAAGAAATCTGGAGCACAGGTTGTTTCCCTCCCCGCCCCCCCACCCCCCCCTTCCAGTTGTGGGCAGTGAGATTGGAAGAAATAGACATGCACAGTCTATTAATACTTGGCTCCGCTGGTGTCACCAGAATTTTGGGTTTTTTGATAATGGGATGGCCTGCATGGCACTAGGTTTGCTGGTGTCAGATGAGATTCATCTTTCTCAAAGGAGGAAGAGGATCTTTGATCAGGAGCTTGTGGGGTTCATTGACAGAGCTTTAAACTAGGTTTGAAGGGGGAGGGGGATAATACCAGGCTTGCCCATGACAAGGTGTGGGATGACATGCCAAGGTTAGAGGGATGGGGTGCTAGCAAGGGCCCTCAGCCTGTTGCTCAGAGATGCGCTGGGTACACCAGAGCACAGTTGAAGTCTTACAGAGATGAGCCAGGTGCTCCTGAGGTAATCGGGGTCAAAAGGGAAACATCGGTGAAACACCTCAAAGGAATTAAGAGATGTTCCTCTAAGGTGACACAGCCAACAGCCCAGCTGAACTGTCTCTACACCGATGCTCGCAGCATGGTCAACAAACAGGCAGAGTTGGAAGCCACCATGCTGCTAGAAAGCTATGAGCTGGTTGCCATTACTGAAACTTGGTGGAGCGAATCCCATGACTGGAGTATGTCTATCAATGGCTACAGGCTGCTCAGAAGGAAGAGGTGAGGAAGGAGGGGTGAAGGTGTTGCCCTCTACAGAGTCAAGAAATGGATAAAGTGTGAAGAGCTGTCTCTGAAGAATAGCCATGAGCAAGTTGAAAGCTTATGGGTAAGAGTTAGAGACCGAGACAACAAGGGGAACCTTGTGGTTGGTTTCTACTACAGACTGCCTGGTCAGGGTGAACCTGTTGATGAAGCCTTCTTACTCCAGCTACAGGAGGCATTTTGCTCACAGGCTTTTGTCCTACTGGGGGACTTCGACCACCCTGACATCTGCTGGAAAAGTAGCGCAGTGAGCTGTAGGCAATCCAGGAGAGTCCTGGAGTGCAAGGAGGATAACTTCTTAAGCCAGGTGATAAACAGCCCTACCAGAGGGGATGCAATAGTGGACCGGATGGTCACCAATGCAAGTGAGCTGATCAGCGATGTCAAGATTGTAGGCAGGCTGGGCTGCAGTGATCATGCACAGGTGGAGTTCACAGTCCTGAGGGATGTGGGTCTGGCAAAGAGTAATGTTGGGACCATGAATTTTAGGAAAACAAACTTTGAGCTCTTCATTAGTTAATAGGACCCCCTGGGGAACTGACCTCAGGGACAAGGGAGCAGAACAGAGCTGGCAGATCTTTAAGGACACTTTCCATAGAGCATAAGAGCTCTTGCAGCCCACATGTAAGAATCGGGCAAGAATGGCAAGAGACCAGCATGCCTGAGTTGGAGACCTGCTGGTCAAACTAAAGGAAATACGCAGCAGTGGAAGCAGGGACAGGTATCCTGGGAAGAGTATAGGGATGCTGCCCAGTTGTGTAGGGATGGGGTCAGGAAGACCAGGGTATGGATGGAGCTGAACTTGGCAAGAGATGGAAAGAGTAACAATAAGGGCTTCTGCAGGTATGTTGTCCAGAAAAGGAAGGTCAAAGAAAGTGTACCACCACCTGATGAGCAAGACTGGCAAACTGGTAACCACAGATGAGGAGAAGGCTGAGGTATGCAATGACTACTTTGCCTCAGTCTTCTCTGGTGATCTATCTTTCTGCACCTCTTGAGTGGATGGACCACAGGGCAGGGACTGGGGGAGCAATAGGACAAGGTTTTAAACTAGAAGAGGGTAGATTTGAATTTGATATAAGGAAAAAACTTTTTACCATGAGGGTGGTGAAACACTGGCACAGGTTACCCAGAGAGGTGGTAGATGCCCCATCCCTGGAAACATATAAGGTCAGGCTGGATGGGGCTCTGAGCAGCCTGATCTAGTTGAAGATGTCTCTGCTCACTGCAGGGGGGTTGGACTAGATGGACTTTAAAGGTCCCTTCCAACCCAAACTATTCTATGATTCTAAAATAGAAAAGATGAAAGAATGTAATGCACGGATACCAGAGACAGGGGGGAAATTACAGCCTGGGAATAGAAGTGGAAGGATTTCAGTGTTCCCTGTGCAGCTGTGTGTGCCATGCTGCTCGATTTTGTTAGGCTAACAGCCCTTGGTCCTATATGTAGCCATAAAAGAGTAAATAGCATTGCAGCGTGCAACACCGCTTGGCACCGAGCTGTGAGCTCTTCTGACTTGCTGAGAAATCAGTATTCACTGTGCTGGAGCACTGCAAGGATCCCAGAGCAGAACTGATATGCAGATATGTTCTGGGATAATTAAGTTGGGGCGGGAGGGCTGTCTGTGTGTTTATAGCTGTTTTATTTGCACAGTGTGTGAGGGTGAATACCTACTCAGGGAAATGACTGTTCTGTATGTTCAGACTCTTTTTACATGAAGATCTTAATCTCTAATGAGAGACACAGAATGAATTAATCTTTATTTTAAATTCTGTTTATTGTCTCTTTTCATATCGTATTGTCTAACTTCTTTACTCCATTAAATGTTTGAAAGATTTGACCTTGTATTATGTACGTGATCTATCATAAGACTTTCAAGATGGCAAAGAAAAAGCCTTGTAGGAAAAAACCCCAATGTTTTCTGAGCAGCATATTTGAGTAGTAGTGAAGATAATGCCAGAAGTTGAGCAAGAAGAGAGAAAAAACCCACCACTTCTGTTGTATCTTGGGATCTTTCTGTTGCTGTAATGGGAGGGACAATGTGTAGACCAAAACTAATTTTTGAACTGCAGCCCATCTTATGTGTTTAACTGCACAGAAAATACATTCTTTTAGACATTAAAAGCTATTTAATGATTCTGTCTTTGTAACTGTTCATATAGGAGTCTGAATGAAAATAAAATTCAGTGGTGCCTCTCTCAGCATTTTCCTGATTTGCAAGTTTTAGTCTTGCTGTTCTTTTCTTAGCACAGATTACTGTGCTGAGCTTTTAATGTAAAGAAGAAAAAAATAAAATGAAAAGCTAAATGTTGAGGATGATTTTTGTATACTTGTTTTTCTAATGGTATTTTTTGGTATAAATATACATCTCATTATGATAAGCATGGTGCTTACTGTGTGATACGTGCATGGGAAAATATACAATTGTAATAACATCACTGCTGTTTTGAGTTGGAGAATGGGAGAGGGAAGAACCTGAGCTCAAGATTCCTTTTTTTACAGTGTCCTCTAGCGAGCTTCTTCAAGCTTAGTAACCAGTTTGCTGATTTATTTCCCAAAGTTTGCTCAGTGGAATAACAGTTGTCTCTGTGGATGAAAGGGCTCTGGCAGTATAATCAAACAGAAGACAGCCTTCATTTATACGTGCTGAAAGAAAGTATATTCAAATGGCCCAAATGTGGAATGGTATCACTTGCATAATGCTTCTTTCCTATTCAAAACTCCTCTACTTATATTTTGCTTCCCCCCTGTTCTTGTGTTTGAACACAAGACACTTGTTCATGTGTTTCCCACCTGTTTTGGTTTTTTGTTTGTTTGTTTAAATAGAGGGATATAAAGCATTATGAGGGTGAGCCTGGTTAACTCAGAAGTGCCACTGGAGAAATGTGTGTTGAAGTGTGCCAGTAAAGCCTAGTTTGGAAAACTGAATTTTAGCACTTACTACCTAACTCTTCTTGTAAGAAGTGATGTGTTCTTCTTTTCACCTAGAGTTCCCAGTACGTACAGTGTGTTGCTGGATGTCTGCAGCTGATGCTCAGGGTCAATGAATATCGCTTTGCGTGGGTAGAAGCAGATGGAGTAAATTGGTGAGCATTTAATTTATATGGATATATTTGCACTTACAATAGCATGTTCCCCAGTGACCTCTTTTGGAATAGAACTCTCTTGCAAAAGACAGCTGCTCTGTTTGAGTACAAAACCTATTTGTTTTCAAATGTTAATACAGTCAAATAGACAAGTGAAACTTGCAGATAGAGGTACCAATGTTGAGGCTTTAATGCTACTTTACTCTTAATGAAGAACTGCTTAAATATCTGAAGGGGAATACCATCTTTTGTCTTTAGCTGAAGATGCTCTGTTTTTCATTTAATAGAACAAGGACTAATGAAATGAGTTTCTGCTAATCTTCATTGTCTTTCAGTTTGGAGTTTTTCAGTCTGAAAATACTAGTGAAAAGAGATACATGTTCTAGAACTAAGCTAATTCCCCCCCCCCCCCGCATATGGTTTCAAGTAGGTAATTTTCTCCAGATTCTCTTCATAAATAGCTCTGAATGAGGTTAGGTTGTTGTCACTCATCTTATTTAAACAGTGCCTGTCTATACATAACTTTTCTGTTGTGCATGCCTCTGTTGGGGATGGTGGCTATACCATTTGCACTTGAAGAAAAAATACCCTTGTACTCTGAAATGGAGCACAGTCAGTTGCCAGTGAAGTGAAAGTTCAAAAGATGTTCACATGTGTCAAGATGACACTATTAAAACAAACTTTTTCACCAAGGAAGCTGTTCAATAAACTGTTAAAGCATTACAATAACCCTGTGTTTCACGAAGTTTGAATTTGTCTCGATTTTGATAGCAATGATCTTGAAAGTAGTTTGCTTTTTAAATTGGGTTAACTTTTTTTGGAGTGGACTTGTAAATTGCTTATTAAATTTTCAAAATTTCCACTGAACAAAGCTTCTGCATGGTTTCTTCTTTGAGTTCTTGTGATATTACTTCTTCTCTACTCAGCTCTTGTAAGGCCCCACCTGGAGTACTGTGTCCAGTTCTGGAGCCCCCAACACAAGAGAGACATGGACCCGTTAGAATGAGTCCAGAGGAGGCCACCAGGATGATCCGAGGGCTGGAGCACCTCTCCTATGAGGACAGGCTGAAAGAGTTGGGGCTGTTCAGCCTGGAAAAGAGAAGGCTCCAGGGAGATCTTATAGCGGCCTTCCAGTACCTGAAGGGGCCTACAAGAAAGCTGGGGAGGCACTTTTTATAAGGGCAGTTAATGACAAAACAAGGGGAAATGGCTTTAAGCTGAAAGAGGGCAGGTTTAGATTAGATATTAGGAAGAAATTCTTCACTGTGAGGGTGGTCAGACACTGGAACAGGTTGCCCAAGGAAGTTGTGGATGCCCCTTCCCTGGAAGTGTTTAAGGCCAGGTTGGATGAGGCTTTGAGCAACCTGGTCTAGTGGAAGGTGGCCCTGCTGATGGGAGGGGGACTGGAACTAGATGATATTTAAGGTCACTTCCAACCCAAACCATTCTATGATGCTTTATGTATCTGTGATGTGTTATATCTGTAGGCTGTCTTCTGAGAACTACTTCAGCTCGTTTTGGACACTCCTGTGAAGAGACATAATTAAGGAAACAAATTCAATTTATGTAGGTTTTATTCTGTCTGTTTACTCCTTCTTTTTTTTAACTCTGAAGGAGTAGCTATGTGTTTCTCTGTTTCTTCTAAAATGACAAATAATGCTCTAAACATGCCAGCAAAAAAAGAGTCTTGGTGAACCTGAAGATGGATACAGTACCATATCAGTTCACATGGGAAAAGCTTCTCTATGGCTGTAAGGCCAAGGAGGAAATAACTGTATCTTTAAAAGATGGCTTTTTGAACAAGCTACTTGTACAGTGATAAATACTGCTACAGGATACTGTGAAGCGTGTGTTGTATACTCATCCTCAGCAGCTCTTTCCAATAAGTTCTTGTTAACCACTTCCTCAAATGTTTCAGAGTGGAGCAATGCAATCTGTGCAATTGTTATTTAAAAATCAAATGTGTACTATGTTAATTTTTTAGTATCATGGGAGTCTTGAGCAACAAATGTGGCTTCCAGCTCCAGTATCAGATGATTTTCTGTGTGTGGCTACTGGCATTTAGCCCTCAAATGTGTGAATATCTCCGTCGGTATAATATTGTTCCAGTGCTGTCAGATATTCTTCAGGAATCTGTGAAAGAGAAAGTAACTAGAATCATCCTTGCAGCATTTCGGGTAAGTGTCTGCTGACTAGAATTGCACTGCACTTCTTGCTCAAATGAGTAGGTCTCAGGTGTTGCTGATGCACAGTTTTTTCTGCTAGATGATATCAGTAAACTGGATTGAAAGCTTAATTTTCCCTCTTTTTTTTTTTTTTTTTTGTGAGCTGAGTTTTGCTACAGGTAATAGACATGCTATTACAGGTGGTAAATGTCTGCTATGCAATGTTGTCTTAAAATAAGGTCGACAGAAAAACTCCTATGTTAACATGGGCAATAGTGATTTCCCTTCTTTAGTTCAAGATTCTTTTTTTTGCTATTGGTACTATTTTCTATTGGTTCTATTTTTTTCTATAGTGTAAAATGTTGTAGTTACTAATATCTGATAAATTTTGCCTTACAAAACTTTTCTTAAACATGCATCTGTTTGTCCAACTGTCTCACTTGGAAATTATTTTTATTTGCTAGTAAAAAAATATCTTTTATTGGTGACTCTGTCAAGATGAACGAGGATATCAGTGTAAGAGTTTGTGGTGGTGGCTAGCTCACACCCCTGCATCCCCATCCCTGTCCCTCTGGTGGGATGGGGAGGAGAAAATAGAAATGAACAAGGCTCATGGGTTGAAACAAGAGCAGTTTACTAGGATGGTAAGGGAAGAGGGAAACAACGCCAAACAATAACAACAATACTAATGAAAGAATGTACAACACAAGTGATACACAGAACCAAACGGCCGAACTTCAGTACCTCCACCCTGCTTACCTGTTTGGATCAGCTGCCTGGGGTCTGACCTCCCAGTTCCCTGTGAAAAATTAATTCTATCTTAACCCAAACCCAGGACAGTTATTAGTTGACTTACTGTGTCCATGTTACCTGAAAATCACTGGACCTGTTTAGGATGATTTGGAATAACTAAGCACCAAGACTTGCTGTGAGAGTACCAATTTGTGTTCACAGGTGCTAATTGTGCATGTGCACATTGTTTCACGTGCATGCTTGTCAAGTGTCTTGTATGTAATGCAGGAATACTGTAACAATTTATAATCCTGTTTCAAAACAGGACTTGTGTCCTGAGTAGGAGATGTAGATCTTGTAAACTATATCTTTTCCTGGTTACTGACTGTGTTCCAGTAGTAAATGTTGTAAGTAAATTAGGATGGAAAAAGGGGAATTTTTACTTAGTGACTTGCTGATCAACAATAACAAGCTGTGTGAAGATGCTTGCTCTGTGATTTAAATGGTCTCCCTATACAAAAACATCTACTAATTTGAAAAATTTCTGGATAGATCATAAGAATATGCTATTTATCCAGTTGAAGGAAGTCAGTGGTGTGAGGTAGGATCTGTTCTTACTATGTAGACCTCTGTAGGTGTTCTAGTGTTCTTTAGGACCTTAATGTTAGGATTAAGCAGGGATATACAGCAAGGCAGCTTGAAAAAAAAGAAAAGTTGAGGGGCTCAGCAGATTATATTCAACTTCTTCCAATTCTGAGGTCATAAAAAGTAGGAGAAATAGTTGATAGTTCTTAGATTTAGTGTGTTTTGCAAGAGGAGACAAATATGAAGCTAAATTCTTTTAATGAATAAAGGCGAAGAAAGACTAAGATGGTTCTGTTACAGGTTTTGGGGAAATTAACTTAGCTGTTTTCTTTGTCCAACATTAAAGACTAGTGTTGGCATGAAAATGAGGTTATAAAGTGGCAGCCAGGAAATAATAGATTAGAAATTAAACATCAAAGCTGTGAGTTCTGAAGTAAAATTAAAATAGGTGGCAGAGGCTAAATGGTCCTTTTCCTGTTTGAGAAGCCACAGTACCACTTTATGGAAAAAAAAAATAATAGGTGAATTGTAAAAAGGAATAGACTGATTCCCTAAATCATGCCTACTGCCTGTGGGTTGCTGAAGTTATGCCATGAGTCTTGACTTGCATATGTCTTCTCTACTACCCTATTTCTCCTAATTTGACCTGTTCCACCTCTCTGGCAAGTTAATTGCATGAAGTATATCATTACAATGTAATATTTTTCTATAAATCAATAGCTATTGGGTAATTCTGTCTGCTTTGAATCAATTACTTTCTTTACCTATTAAAATGCTTTTTACCTAATTTTTCATGCTTAAATTGTCTCTTATGTCTATTTCCTACCTGTAAATAATTTTGTACCTTTAAGTTTTTTTTTTTTTTATCTCTAAGTAGTTTACTGATCTATTTGATTTAGTCATGAGTCATGTGTTCCTGTTTGTACTTTCCTAACATTACCTTTTAATTTCACCATAAAAAGGTTTAATATCTCACAATGGTATGAAATAAGTAGTAATATTTGGAGTAGCTTCCACATCTGCCTATAATTCTCTTAACTAGGAGTTCTTTGGAAACTTTTACCTGCTTCTTGAACTTGTTGAATTTTGTCTTTTAAGTTACATTATTTGTTCTCTTGCTCTCATTAGCACTTTTAAGTAATTTAGCATTACTTTCTGTAAATTACCTTTTACTTCTCAGTTATTTAAATAGAAACATGGGGTTTTTTTGCACATTAAAGCTAATTGTAGGTGGCCATTAAAAGCAGTAATATGACTTACTTTCAATATGCAAGTTTTAACATTCATTTGTAGTGTTCTGCCTTACTAACTAGTGTGATGTCTGATATCTTAGAAACCTTAAGTGTAACGGTTCTTTGCCATGAATGAGTGATGCAGTGAAATTCCTTCTGTATGGTTTAATTTATTATTTCTGGTAGATGTTTAAGCTTATTTATATGAACACATGTTCTGTTTGTTAAGTATTTTGTCTTTTATATGTAATTCAAGTTTTCAGCTTTATCAAAAAGTACAGGTGGCTACCTCTGATTGAACAACATAATTTGAAGCTGATTAAATTAAATAGAAATGGAATGAATAAATGTCATTGGAACTTGACTATTACATTCTGTGCTTGTAATGCCAGTCTTACCAACAAGCTTCTGTTTGAATAAAAATTTCTAGTTGGAATACTCCCAAATTCAAAAGAAGCTGATCTAATCCAGATGGGAACTCTTGAGTTGGGAAGATGACTTCAGGGGGGGGTTTTAAAATATTTTTTTTTTTTAGGCTTTCTTGCTTTATGCTATTGTTGCACAGAAAGCTAAAATGATAATCCCAGATCAAAGTAGTTACTTATGCCAGAAACTCTGAGATTTGGGATATAAGCTTGGCCTTTTCCTTTGAATAGTCTTTATAGTCAGCCTGATTTCATGTGGAAAATTATCAAAGCAGGTGAATTAATACTTTCTAGTATTGAAAGTAGCACACCATTTAGGAGGAAAAAGGTCTAAGTGACCTAAACTTGAATGCAGTGGTGGCTGTGCTTTTCTGTACATACAGTTGCATTACTTCTACCTTGCAAAACAGAGTTGTGGTTTGGGTTGGTTTATTTTTATTTTTTTTTTACGTTCCTCTTCATCTGCTGCAGTGACAGATATGAATGCTTCTAGTGCCAGTGAGAATTTCTTAAGAATACCACTTTGTTTCAAAATAGTCTGTTCTTAAAACAAACAAATAAATTTTTACCTCCCTAGAATTTGTTAGAGAAATCTACCGAGAGAGAAACTCGCCAAGAATACGCTCTTGCTATGATTCAGTGTAAAGTTTTAAAGCAGCTAGAGAATTTGGATCAGCAGAAATATGATGATGAAGACATAAGTGAAGATATTAAATTTCTACTGGACAAGCTTGGTGAGAGCGTGCAAGACCTTAGGTATGCTTTCCAGTGTGAACTTGAAAAACATGCAGTTACAGGAACATTGGTAAACCTTTTTTCTGTTTTAAGGCTAAATAAGATACAGAATTATGATACATAAATGCTAGTTGATAAGGTAGAGATGCTGGTTATATATAAAAGTTTCCTGTTCTAAGGGAGTATTTACAGGCTGAAGAGAAAATAGATCTTCACTTTTGGATATGTGATCTTCAGAACTGATAAATTGTTAAAGGACTTGAGAGGGATCTTATAGGAGTTGCATTATAGGCTGAAGACTACCTGACTAGAATATATTTTGCTGTCCAAATTAACTCAAGTTTTTGCTAGTATTTATCTAGTTCTTGCTCTTGGGCATAAATTGAACTGCATTATTGTAGTTCATGTGAGAGGTTTAACTGGATGAAAGGGAGGGACTGGGATCCTTGGTTGGGGAAGTTAAAACCTAGAAAATGGGCAAAACAGCCAACTGAATTCCAAAATGCTGTGGTTGTGTGTCTTGGGACCTTTAAGTTTTCTTTTTTTTTCTTTTTTTTTTTTTTTTTTTTTTTTTTTTTTTCTTTCAGGAATTATATTTTGGGGTGGGTGGAGGGGTATGTTTGAAATAAATTTTTAGTCTTGCTTTTAATGCCTTTCCTTACTTTGAGTGTTGAACTCTGAGACAGGGAGCAGTTCTCATGCTCTGCAGAGAGCTGACTTCCAAATGTGTCATAGTAAGTTGTGCTCCAGCTTTGTCTTGCTAGGGACAGGCTTGGGCATGAGGTTCAAACTCTGGTCATAGAAGTTTAGCCAATATTTCACTTAGGTGTTTTGTGTTGCAGCTCCTTCGATGAGTACAGTTCTGAGCTCAAGTCAGGAAGACTGGAGTGGAGTCCTGTACACAAATCTGAGAAGTTTTGGCGGGAGAATGCTGTAAGGCTAAATGAGAAGAATTATGAGCTACTCAAGTAAGTTTTCAAGTCTTGAATCATATAATTTAGTATTTCCTGTGTTTAACTGAACCTATATCTAATACAAGCTTTACACTTCAACACAAAGTAACGTCTAGAATGAAAGCAAGTCAGAACATCTTGCTATTTTTAGGATGAGGCCCTTGCTGATGTGTTGTTTGTTTTGTTCAAAAGCAGAGTTGTTTATTTGCTTTTACTGGTCAAAATGTATTGATGATGATAGAGGGAATATCTCTAGCCTAAGTTGCATGCAGGTTTGTGCTGCTGACTCTTTCAATGCTTTTGTTTGAAGAACAGCTGTACTAATTGATATAATAAAAAATGTTTTTACCATACTTTAGTCTTAGTTCTATGTTGTCATCGATCTGAGTAATGAACACTTTTCTTGAAAACTTGAAGGTTGAAAGTTGTAATATTGCTCCATGGAAAAAAAATCTGTCTGCATTGTCTTGAGACTGTGGACTGTGTCTGGTGTACGTAGATTCTTAGATGAAGTGAAACTGAAGCTCATTTTCCCTTTTGGATTCAAGGATTTATTTACTGGCTTTTGATAGTATGTACTCAAAAGATGTGTAGGTCTTAAATAGCTTGTAGTAGCTGTTAACTTTTTAACTGCATTGTCATTAAGTGATAATATGTGGTGTTCCCACTGTTCAATATTTGCCAGTAAGTGACAGACCTGACAGAAATCAGGAGGTCAAGTGGAGTACATGAGATATTAGAAGGCATGGCAAGAGCAAGCTGATCCTGAGCTGTATGTGTGTTTCAGTCTTCCCTGAAATGTCACCAGTTTATCAAGTATGATAAGTTCCTCCTTGAGGTCATATTGCTAAATAGGTAGGATTATAGACTTAAAAATTTTAGATGCTGCCGACTGCAACATGAAGTTGATACTGAAGCTTAGTATTTCCTGTAGCAATTGCAATGTTTTGCTGTATTCATCTACCCTGGTTCTGGGACTGTTAGGTAAGTTTACTGCTCTCGTGCTGCCATAAAGACAGTAATCTATAATAGTTCCTGTAAAAAAAACCCAAACAAACCAAAAACAAACAAAACCAAAACCAGAAACAAAACCCACACACAACCCCCCCCCACCCCACAAACCAAACAAACCCCAAAACAAACATACAAAAAAAAACATTAAAAAAAAAATCACTCGGGAATGTAGTAGGGAGATTAGGGAGATTCTTGTACCTCAGAACTTCTCTTTAGTGTTGTAAGGCATTTGACAGACAATCCTTTCTTTGCTTCAAGCCACATCATTTTATTTTCCCTTATCTGCCAGCTTACTTGTTTTCTAACTCTAATATACTTAAACTTATTGCTAAATTTACTTTTTTTCCTGCCTTTACCTTTATTGACTTAATCAAGTGATGCTGGACTTCTATTTTCTTCAACAATATTGTATGCATCTTCAATGTCTTCTGATTAGTGTTATGATTCAAATTTGTGCTTCTACTTCTTGTCCAAATTAGGAGTTCTTTTAAAATGAAAAGTGCTTAATCTTTCACTTTCTGGCCTTTAGGGAAGCAATGGCTGTGGTAATTTTTTTTTAATTCCAATTGGATTTTTAACCTACCTAATTATTTCAACTTGTTACTAACTTTCTGTGATTAGAACACATTTGCCCATCTCACTAGGTGTAGATTAATCTAATTTTCCAGCAATCTGTATGTTTAATCTTTTAAACGTGTTATTAGTGCCTAGCTTTCATATCTGTGTCATTTTTTTACCCTCTCCGCATTACTGGCTAGAGAACAGTGTTACCTGTAGCTGTTTTCCACTAAAAGTGATTGAACTACTTAAAAATTAAAAAATGCAGACAATATTAGGAGTCGAGAAACTGTTTTCTAATTCTTACAACTCTGTATTTCTGTTCATGCTACCAAAATAACTAACCTATGAAACTGGAGTTTTTTGCAAGGTATAGCTTTTATCATCTCAGTCTTTGGGTTAGGACAGAACTGCCTTTTTAGACCACAACAGCTGACAGAACAAGTGATGTTTTTGAGATGAAGTTGATGGTCTTGAACTAAGAGAAGTTCACAATTGCACAGACAAAAGAACTTGGTGTGCTGCTTTGTTCTCAACTGCTAAGATGCCTTTTAATTTTTAAATGATTCTGTATAAGTGTTCCGCATAAAATTCTGCCCTTTTTGTCCTTCTGTCCTGCATTGAGTGAGGCTGTTGTTGTAGTGTGAGGGGAGGAATAGAGTTGGGGAAAGGCTGATGGGTACCAGCCTTGTTGTACCCCCTTGTTGTGTCACGAGCAATGTGACCTTACTGCTTTCTGAATCCATAGTCCAGGATCCTGAGTGCAGGAGCTGAGAGCAACATGCAAGCCTGACTGGGGTCTATTGTATAACAGAAGCAGCAGCATCTGTTAGCCTTGTGTAGGCTTTGTCTTTGTGTCCCACCCCTGTCCCAGTCTATAACTATTTCTTTATTTGGTTAGTACAGCTTATCTTGAACTCAAAGCTGTTGGTCTGGAAGCCAGTGTATAAAAAAAAAAAAAAAGGAGACATTTTGTAATCCTTGGTGTAGGTATTTGTAGATGCAGCTCACTAAACTCACTCTAGTGAATGCTTTTAAGAATTCTGTTAGTATAAGGCAGGATCTCCATTGTTTCAAGTACAGCTGCACATTTGAAAAAGTTCTATTGTAGCTTTGCTGTTTGGGTGACTTGTAAAGCATTTTTTTTGGTTGCAGGCTTTGTTATTTTAAGTTATCAGTGTTTTTTTAAAAAAAAAAATAATGAAGAAAACACAAACCAAAACACAACAAAAAACCCAAACTGAAACCTGGGACTTGATTGTTTCAAATCCTTTCCTAGAATCCTGACAAAACTTCTGGAAGTTTCTGATGACCCACAGGTGCTGGCTGTAGCTGCTCATGATGTGGGAGAATATGTACGACACTATCCCCGTGGGAAACGGTAAGAAAAGTGCCCATATGCTGTCACTCAGGAGACTAGCTCGAGTATATACTTTGCCTGTGGGTTTTTTCTGTATTTATATTAAAATACGCTACATAGGCATAGCAGGTTATGTTTAAGTTTAATTCACTAGGAAGGTGAGAAAACATAAACTAGATTTTTTACTTACTATTCAGTGTCTCCTAATAGTGAAGAGAACCTATGCCTAAAGAAGTCTTGAATATGTTGTTTAGAGTAAAGCATAAGACATGCACTGGAAGAAATTAGAAGAGCTAGCAAGAATTTTATCAACATATAATTTTTACCCCCTATTATGATTATTGAACTTTAATTATTTGGCTTAGAGTAGGGATGGACTATTTCAACAATAATTAAGTCTGTTTTGTGACTTAAGACTCCTGAGACAAGATTCTTCTCACAAGCAATTGCTACTGTAATTTCAGTGATGTTAGCACAGGTTCAGTTATCATTCTTCTATTTTAGCATGTTTTCTTTGAGCTGCACAAATACACATTTCGGTGAAAGTGTTAATGTTTATCGTAAACCTGAATTCCTTTCACCTGTGAAGTTAGATGAGTAGATAAACAGGACCAGTAAGAGATACAAGTCTATCTGTAGTTGGGAAAAAGTAATGCTGGTGCAACCACAGCTCTGCTCAGCTCCCAGGTTGTTAAACCTATTCAGAAGTGCATCAGCCTTCAAAAGAAGTGATCATGAGCAAATAACAAGTGTCCTAGATACTATTCTAACCCACATTCTTTTTTCAGATTCTAATACTTAGCTGCTTTCTGCTTATGGACTTAGCTTATTTAGCTTTCTGTTCTGATGGACAAAGTAAAATGCCTCAATTCTTTTAAAGAATTTCCTTTGTAATCCAGTGTATTTTTACTAAGTAAGCAATTTTAGGACTAAAAGCTTAAAATACCTAAAGACTATGTGTCAGTTGCCATGTAGTAGTCCATTTCTTAACATGGTGGTTTTTGATATATAGCTGTTTACTGCTCCCACACCCGGTTAGCATTTCACATTTTCATTGTATGACTCACTTTGAGAATGGATGCTGATCATTGGCGTAGAAGAATAAGAGAATTCATGTGTTTTAAATATTTTTCTGTCCTTTAAGTGTTTATCCTCAACTCTTAACTGGATCATCCTTCAGCCTTTGAAGGTTGCAGAACCTAAAACTTCTTGAATTTACCTGCTGTGCACAGCAGAGACCTAGAGTTACAGTTTTGGCTAACCTTTCCCTTTGTCTGACAAAAGGAAAGGCTTGTTAAACTAAATACTACATTTTTGTTTGGCTGTTCTCTAATGCTGTCAGCAAATAATTTTAACTTGCCTTGAAAATTGCACATTGTGGACCAAACTCTTAAGACAGTATCACTGTGGCCTTCTAATGAGGCTCACCAACATGCATTTTCTGACAGTGTGACAGCAGAAATAAAGTATGGCATTGGTGTTTCCTGTCACTGAAAATAAACACAGGCTAAACATCAGCCTCCAGTAACACTAACGCTTTCAGTCACCTGAATGCTGTGAACAAGGGTTTTATGTTTTGCATGTGCGAGAGAGACAGCTAGAGCCATTCCCTTCTTTAGCTCATGATTCAGAAACAGCTTAATTGGTTTCTTTTTCCTGTTGGGCTGCTTTTAGATATGTAATGTGGATTTTGTATTAATATTTTCTCCTATAATGGTATAAACTGTTCTCATTTGTCTTCATCTTCTCTTTCTTCTTTCTCCCTTTAAATGGGTCATGTTAAAATCTGTCTCTTCAGTATCCAGTAACTTGTTTGAATTGTCACTAGTTTGGCTTGGTGTGCTGTTGTTATGGGGAACAGTCCCTGCAGAAGATGTGCACGTACCATAACTGACCCGCTGGGCTTTCTTACTGCTGTAGAGTAAGCAGAAGTTGAGCAGCGGGAAAACAGAAGTCAGACTAGTGTTTAGAGCATGTTTGGAACTCGAAGGAGTGGCATTTGCTGTGAATCTTCCTCATAGTTGCTTACCTTTTGGTCTGAAATGCATAGCTGGAAAATGATTTGCACCACTAGGCAGTGTTGTACATGAATGGTGACACTGTTCGATGGTTCTTCATATTCTCAGCCATAACTTCACAGTGACATGCTATTGTCTGAAATACTCGTTTCCATTTGTGGTTATAGGATTTTTCCTTTTCATTTTGATACCTTTATGCTCCTTGCGAAAGGAAGCTTTTTAATTTAATGCCTCTTATCTCCTTCAGTTCCTGAAATATCAGTGTTCAAGTCAGTCCTGTAATGAAGAAAAGGTTCTTGTTTGTGTTTTAATCTTGTCTTTGTGTGCAGTGGTTTCATATTTAAGTCAAGATTAGAAATGTGGGGAAGCCTAAGGCAAGCATAAAGATTTTTTTGAATGTTACATTACTAATAACTTCTTGAATTCTTGGTGAGGATTTTCTGGCTTGAAACAATTACACTTTTCTGAATGCATTGTATTGAATATCTCTAAATGTTTTAATACTGTTGGGAAATAATATTCCCTGTGGTCTCCAGGATAGTTTTGACTGAGTTATAAAATGAAATGGGAAATTATTTTTTTCATCTCCACGCTATGTCTTTATACTGTCCTGCAGTTTACACAAACATGATGTGTTCTGCAGCAGTAATGCAATAAAAAGAACGGTAATAAAAGCAGACAGGTAGTGCAAGCTTAGGATGGCAGGATAGCAGCAGGTTAAGAGTAATGCAAATGATAGCCTCTTCACAGGATATTATGTTTAACTACTCAGTGACCTGTGAGAGAGCAGATGTAGAGAACATATGCAAGTCAGTGAGTAATCAGTTTATATATTCCTTGCAAATTCTCTCCAAACTTTCTTTGTTATGACAGACCAAAATGCTGCATGTAGAGTCATCTGTATGGTGATACTTTTTCAGGTTTTAAGTGTGTTGCCTTCTGGATTTTTTTAAGAAATAATATATTCATGATATGCAGTACCAGGTTTCATCAATATTTCATTTGGGATTTGGTATAGCTATTAAAAAGCTATGACTGACTTCTGCAGTGACGTTTGTAGTGAAAGATGAAGCTCAAACATGATTTTTTGGGAAATGGTTAACTTAGCAGCTGGCTCTGCATCTTGTGCAGGAATAGCTGTGTCTCTAGTACAGTTTGAATGGTAAAAAACACTATGAGGGATATCAGATGGCTGATTAAATAGGTTTTAGTGTGATTACAAGCATTTTTTCTGGATTAGTGCTGGACTGGATTTGGGCTTTAATCTTGCAAAAAATTGAGTGACCTGGTTATCATCAATTTATGGAGTGGAGGGCATTACCTCTTCTTAAATAATGTTCAATCGTGCTGTACCCTGCTAACCGTATCAAGCTAATATTGAGTTCTTTAGCAAGCTAGGTAAAACAAATAACCCTCTCTGAAAAGGGCTCCTTCCTTGATGGCTGTTTATTTCAAAATTTATGCAATAAAGGAGGAGAGAAGAGATAGTCCAGAGGTGTCTAGTACTAATAATTTCTGATGTTGTGAATTCTTAAAAAAAATTTAAAAAAATAATAAAAAAAAAACATCCAGTAGTATGAGATCTGCCTTTGTAACATGTCAGGTAAGATATATATATGTTAGGAAATAAATACTTTTAATAAAATAAATATTCTGTGACTTAACCCTTTAATGCCTTGAACATGAAAGTGTTGGATAGGGTAGCTACACAGAAGCTGAAGTAATGTTAAAATAACTGCTTACCTCCTATCTTTCAGAGTCATTGAACAACTTGGTGGTAAACAGCTGGTAATGAACCACATGCATCATGAAGACCAACAAGTTCGTTATAATGCACTGCTTGCTGTGCAGAAGCTGATGGTTCATAACTGGTATGTGAAGATTATTTAACATACTACAAACAGTAACAAATACTGGGCTGTGGAAAGAGGATTCAAGACAGTAGATTTCTTTAAGGGGGAAATACCACTTTAATGTGGTAAGACTGCAGGTCTTAAATGATTGAGCAATGTGATGCTGCTGTGTAAGATCTTAGCTATTTTTTCTGTATTTTTGTTGCAGTTGAATTGCAATAGCTTGACCATACATGACTGAATGTCACATGAGTAATTCACTTGAACAATATATTTTAACTTGTTTGAACTGCTTAATATTTAATATGAGCTGTAACTTAGGCTTGCAAAACTACATTCTTCAAAATGTAGTTCTTCACCTACAAGAAAGCTGGGGAAGGACTTTTCATAAGGGCAGTTAATGACAGAACAAGGGGAAATGGCTTTAAACTGAAAGAGGGAAGGTTTAGATTAGATAATTAGGAAGAAGTTCTTTACTGTGAGGGTGGTGAGACACTGGAACAGGTTGCCCAAGGAAGTTGTGGATGCCCCCTCCCTGGAAATGTTTAAGGCCAGGCTGGATGAGGCTTTGAGCAACCTGGTCTAGTGGAAGGTGTCCCTGCTGATGGCAGGGGGGTTGAAACTAGATGATCTTTAAGGTCCCTTCCAATCCTAACCATTCTATGATTCTATGTTAAGGATGTGTGTGGGTATTTTAGCAAGTTTACTTAATCTCAGCTGAAGGAATCTGTAGCTTGATGTAGTTGTAAGTTGATGTTTCAAGTACTTCATTGGCAGTTGCTTTGCAAAGTGCGTGCCTCATCGTTATTTTGCATTGTTGTTCCTTGCTCAAGTCCTTTCTCAAACTCTACACTGTTATTTTTCTGTTGCCATTTTAAGGGGTGCAAGTACAGTTTTTCTTGAGATCCTGGAGCAGAAGCAGCTTATGGGCTGGTTGGTTAGATGCAGTTGAAAATCACTCACTGGTATCTCTTTCATCAGTTGCCGAGAGTACCATTTGAAGTGAGGTTTTTCTTTCATTGTTTGTTGACTAGTTCTGTAACTGTTTCTCTAATAAAACTCCAGAAACCCTGAAGTCCTGGTGTGTTTCTGCCACAGAGCTTGGTTGTGGGTGATGTTCCTTTCCAACAGAGAACGGGATCTTTATACTGAAGCATTGAAGGGCTGAAGTTCAAAAAAACTTCAGTGTTCATGTAACAACTTTGTATAACTTGCCATACTAATTAGGTATGCTAAGCAAAAAGCATGGAGAGTTAAAAATTCAGATTAAGAATTCCTAATTAGTTCATTAATTATGATTTCACCAAAGCTCATATTTCCAGTTTGGCATTGCCTTAGAGAAAGATAAAATGTGACAGTACATCTGAGTACACTGGAATGTAGATGTTGAGATACAAACAACTAATTTAGTTTTGAACCTAAACCAACCTTTTATTTTTTATAGGCTTGATACTTGGGAGTACCTGTAACTTTGGTCAGTTTTTTTGCTTCTGACAGAATGTGGTCTTTTAAAAAGGCTGAGTAGTGATGATGCTAACAGTGTGAAAGTGGTAGGGGAACAAGGTTTATCAAGCACATTCTTACAGGTTCTTTAAGTCAGCTACTTGCTGTAGAGGACAGGCTAGCAAAGCTGACAAAAAGCTCCTGTCGCCTCTCCCAGCAGTGTATCTTCTGTAAAATAAAGATAGTTTTCCCCTCTTCTTCTGAAAAGTATGAGTTTTAACTCTTGTGCATGCTATAATATTAATTTTATCCTGCTTCCTCACTCTGTTTGGTAATAGGCTTCTCTTCTCACAATCCTGTTCTGATATGTTTGAAGCATTCTGTGTATTATAAACTGGCTATAGCTAAACAGAGATCACAGTGTGGAAGGCTTAGTTACTGAATTTACCTTCTGTAGCGGGGACAGGTTTTATTTCATGATGTGTTCTGATGTCTTGGAAATCTGGTAATAACAATGTAAAACTCTGGTCTTTCTCCAGCATAAATCTCACTGCTAGTAAAAGTCTTCCTGAATACATAACTTGGCTTTTTCTCACTTTCAATTTAAGCATAATAATTTTAAAAACATCACAACTGGTCTTTTAGATTTGTCATAATGGCACGAACCCTTCTGTGCCTGCTTTTCTCAGTTTGTGAACCTTTAGACTTGAGACCGAGAAAGAGGTTGCAGTTACATCTAGTTTCAGATCTTCAGAGGTGTCACTAAAAAGGATCTGTTCAAGCTAGTGCCATTTTCAGATTCATATTGTCATCTCTGTAGGGAATACGTTCTTGTTTAATTACTGGAACAAGCCTCTGGGACACGTTATCCTTGGCTTGTATTTGCCAAAGTAGTGTTCCCCCTGGAATGGACATCAGTTAGCTTGGGCTAAGGAAATGACACATTGTTTGTATGTGGAAAGCTAGCTCTGTCTTTGTATAGATCTGGCTTTTGATGTGTGTCAGGAACTCTTCTGTTTCACAGCTTGTGTGGGGAGAAGACAAAGCAGCGTCCCCCGACTGTTGCACAGTGCAGCTCAAGTGTCTTACTTATTTAGCTTTGCTTTGTCATAAGATGGGTTACTCAGCAACTTCAAGGTTTGCTTAGCCTGCTCTTCAGAGCTGGGGAAACAATAAGCATTTTTTCCCTTGCTTCCATGTGTTTTGGAATTGCATTTATTTCACTCAAAGCAGTTGCTTTTTCCATTGAATTTAATTGGCATGGAACATCTCTGCATTACTGCCTGTGACAGATGCATGACAGAGGTGGTCAGGCTCTTCCTAGATCTGGAGACAAACCGAGAGAAGGATTAGAAAATAGAAGCTTGCTCTGCCAGGCTGTGGCTTGGTGGAAGTGATGTGTCTGGAGCAGCAGAGTAAGGAAAACTTCTGGTACCTGAACTGAGGGAGTGTTGTGGGGCAGCTGAAGTGGCATTCTGCTTCAAATGCAGCTGTATCATTAGATTGCTAATAACTCAACTTGGAGACAATTAACTCCTAAGTAATTTGACTAGTTCATTACAGGCTGCTCAGCTGGCTTTTCCTTAGGGATTTTTAAGTCAGGGATAAATGAGGGGAAATCAGACTGTCAGACATTCTGTTAAATGGTGAAGCTCAGTAGGTAGAAGCAGTAACTGCTGTCAGCTTTTCAGATGAGGTAAATTCAGGTGAAATATTCCAGTTACATTTGCATGTTAAATCATCATGTACTTGAAGCAGGGAGAAAAAGTATCTTTTTAGCATCACTTAATGTCTTTGGTAATTTATCCTGTGTTTTACTATCACCTGAACTAACTGTTAGTCACGGCACCTCATGCTGATGATAAAAACCTGTTGTTGGTAGATGAGGGAGTTCAGCATGGCGATGATGGTACAGATTTATTTGTGTGTCCTGTTTAATTTGTGCTTTAACTATGTATGAGAAGCATCATCTCCTTATTCCTTGTCTTTGCTTGTGTCCAGAGCCAATACCCAACTTGACCATTTTAGTATTAGGAGCTGGTTTTGGGAACAGTGGTAGTTGGAACAATGTTTTTAGTGATGCAGACTTTAAAAGAATCAAATAATTAAGTTCTAAACTAACAGCACTTACATATATCACTTTAAAGAAACCCAACATGGTAATCTCTACAAATGAAGCATGTGCCTTTCATGTTCTTCACAGCACAACATTTTACTGAACTTCAGGGATGGGATGTTGTGACTCAAAGCACCTACAGTTAGAAGCCCAGGTTCCTTCTGTGAACAAGAGAGAAGCAGGTTGTTTTTCACGGCAGTGCAGAACAACTTCAGTGCTTGAAGTTGAGCCGTGGGAATAATCTTCTGTCTTTAAGATTTGTGAACCTATAATCTCCTGGCTTCATTCTAAAGGGGTTAATTCCAACCTTCTATTACTTTACTAAGATAAGTGCTAAATGAAGAGCTAGGTGAATTCTAAATGTTCTGCATTTAATGTGTAATCTGTTTAGATCTTACTGGTCAACTACAGCGTAGTGCATTAGTTTCCACCACTTGTGTGTCTTCTAGCCTGGTTAGGCCCAGGAAAGTTTGCTAATGAGTCATGTAGTAAGTGCAGCATATTATTTATTTCCTTCCTCTGTCAGCAGCAGTGCTGTTGGGAGGTGAGGACCAGAGGTCAGAAATAAGACAATTGTTATGATATCCAACCTAGCTGACATGTGCAGAAATGGATCATGTATGCTTTTTCTTTGTACAAATGTGAAGTAAAATGTAGTGGCTTAACCTCTGTAGCTCAAATGTTCTTCAGTATTCATACAAATTCCACTGAAAGCATGGTGTATCTGATTGCAGACTTGTGTATTTTTCCTCTGGCTGAGTCGGGGTAATGGCAGAACTCCTAGCATCTTTTGGCAATTGCTCCCATTGACTAAACTACTAGACTGTTGCTCCACCTTTCTGCTTATGCTGTAGTAGTGAGCTGGTGTTAGGGAGGGATTGTGTCTCTTACCTCTGGTTTCAGATACGTTGTCTCACCTCCCCATAGTCCTTTCACCTGTGTAGCCTCTGAGCCATAAACTTCCTTTAAACAGGCAGACTTTTAGAACAAACTGCTATTCAATGAATTGGTACTGATGTGGAGAGTGTGAGTGTGCTGGTGGATGCTAAACAATGCGAGTTAGGGTGCGTTGTTGGTGCACAGTCAGGTATGGTATTGGAAGTAAAATTAATAAATAGCATACTGAATGAAGCAACAAATTCAGATAAGCTTTGAATATGCAACAGATTCTTATATGATTTTTCAAAGTGCATATCAAAATTATGTGCTTTCCATCTTTTAAGATGACTAGTTATGCAGAGAGACATTAAAAAAATCTGAAACTGCCTAGGATTTGCAGTATGCTATATTTAGAAGTTGTTGCTCTACAGAGTTAACACTGAATGTTCGGTATTTGTCACTACTGTTCTTTGGTATAAACTTTGTTCTCCAAAGCCCAGGTACCTCCTAAGATAGCTTCTGTACCATACTTGCATTTGGAAGTGAGTAGCACAAGGTGTAATGATCATTAACTGACAGCCATGAAGTTTGCCCTCCCCTCAGCCCCCCCAAGTTTGCTTTTGTTCTACCTGTTTGCAGTGAGTGGAATCTGTTACACTAAATACTGAGGATTGCAGAGATTTTTGCAATATCTTCTTTCTCTTGAGTTCCAAGGCCACATGCGTAGGTCCAGGAAATATGTGGTGAAAATCACTATGCTTCCACTGAAAATAAATAGGATAATTTATTAAAATGCAATTTGGTGATGTGATATAGGCCCAAGCTGTTTGGTTATAATAGCTTTGATTCTGTTGCATACTTTTGCTTGTTCTTTTGTTGTTTGTGCTTCAGCACTGTTTATGGTCTGCATTGCTACAATAGGCAAATACTTTAAAATCTTAAACACATTTCTCTTCCTTGAAATACTTGATAATACATTAATCTGCTGAGTCAAGGAAGAAAACTGTATTCAGCAGACAAGTGACAGAAGAGAATTGCACTGTTGCCCTATGTGGTAGCACTCCAGCTTGAGCAGTCCGCCTAGCCCAGCTCTCTAGGAAGATGTCTCTTTGTTTCTCGGTTTACTACTTTTATAGCTGTACTATCTCTGTTTACTTCTGTGAAGAGGAGTGCATGTCATGTAGGAAAAAAATACTTTATATACATATAAAAATTATATATTATGTACAGAGTATACTATATATAAAATATGCAGTCGTATATTTTCAGCTCTTGCAGTATGACATGTTCATATTGTATTTCAGGAACCAAATATTAACATAGCTCCAGATTTGATTTCTGAGCCCGGTTTCAGTTTCTTTATTTTCTCTACTGACTTCTGTGGCTCTGTTGCAAGGTGTGTGCATCTGTGGTGGCCACTCTCCAGCTCCATGTGCCTTTCTTCTGGCCATCACTAGTGTTAATGTGACACTGCAGTGAACAGGTTCAAGGGAGCTTATTAGGAGAAAACAATTTACTTGAGAGTTGAACAAAAAATACTGTCTCAGCAGAATGCCTGGATGAATGCCCATTGAGAAAGGCAGGCACACATTACTGGAACAGGTTTGAGGGTGGCTGTGCCAACTTTGTCCTCCACTGGATTACATGGGAACTTGAGGGACGGTTGCAACTTTGTCCTGGTGTTGCTGCTTTATGACTGCGTTGCCCAGAAAGTTCCAGGGATTGTCGCATCTTTGGAGTTGTTTTTGCAGCAGTGTAACACTTGTAAAGACCAGTGCTTTCAAGGGATAGTTCAGCCTGCTTAGAGCTGGGAATACATCTATTGTATAACTCGAATACCTGTTTGTGGAGCCACAATAAATGACTAAAACTGGTCTGTCTCTCTCAACAAATCCAGGTTATTAGGCCCCTCATAGAAATGCAACATAAAGACAGCAAATCTGTTCTATCTGTTCAAACTATTCCATCTTCTGCCTGTCCTGTGAGCTTGTTTAACTTTTTGTTGTATCTTTGATTTGTCTGTAACAGTGTATGTTGGCAATGTCTTTTGAGTTGCTTGAGTTGTGTGGCTGACTTTTTACTGTAGCTTTATTACACTTCTATACTCTTTCATAAAGGGAAGAATTTCTTTAGAACTAGCTTTTAATTTTCACTTTCAAAAGCATGGAACTGTAGGTTTATGCTTAGATAGAGAAAACTAAAATCAATATTTTGTATTGTTCTTTGTCAAAGGAAAGCATTCTGCCTCTTAGGAACCTCAATCTGCTAAAATAAGCTAGGAATTACAGATGTTCAAAGACTGTCAAATATTTTTTGAATAACTTGGTTCTTTAATAAATTGGAAGTAAGATTTAAGATAAATCTTGTTAGAAAAGAGAGAATATGAAAATTTTACCCTTCTTTTCTTCTGTGCTTCATCTACTTTTCTTCCCTTGCCTGCTAAAAAGAATTTTCATTTTTCTTTAAAGGACAGGTAAATCTAACTGCACTGGAATTTGGAGTATAGCATTAAGAGTAGTACTCCTTAAACTGTAAGGCTTGTTCCTTTTAGCATATGGCAGGTAGAAATCTGTATGTACCTTAAACTTTCCCGTCTGTCATAAACTGTTGTTGACAGTGGTCCTTTGCTCAATCTGAAAATTAGTATAAAATTTTCAGGTAGGGTCTTGTGCCAGTTTGCAGTTATCTCCTTATTCCATACTGGGTGAATTTGGTGGCTTACGTGTTGGATCAGTTCCTTGTGCCTTCTCCTAAATGACCTTTAAGCATTTGTTGCAATTACCAATGTGCTCAAGTGTATGTCAGCTTGAGGGTGTCAGTGTCTTTCATACACCAAAAAACCCAATTAAATTAAACTCAATGAAGCAACAAATTGGATTTGAGATCCAACAAATTCATGTCTTCACCTCTGAGTTTCCTTTTCTTGTTGGAAAAAGCACTTTGGATACTGCAGAAAATGTGTTTAAAGATTAGGCCCGAAAAAGGGGAAATTGCTAGTGTGGAAGGAATCTCACTTTGTTATTCTAATATGAATTAAAAGATCAATTTGCAAATGGAAATTACTTATACCTCACAGTCAGGCTTCTGAATGACCAAGGAAGTGAGAAAATGTGGTGTATCCAGTTTTGTTGATCTGAGCTTTAGGTGGGACATGGAGGATTTTGTGGTTATTATCAAAAGCCATGTGCTACGCTTGCATGTTTTGATGCTTTTCTGCAGTGCAGAGGTAATATTTTGTGCTCTTGTTATTTTCTCACTTTTGAATGCAGTTAACTGTAAATGCAAGCTTGTCTGGACCAGCTTCATCTGCTTTGTAATATGGATGGTTTTATGTAGAAGGAAGTCAGAAGAGAGCTAAAACTCATCTTTATAACAGGCCTTTCTGTTCCTGCGTGAGGAAAACGGTCAAAGTGGAACTTTTTGTTCCAAAGAGCTAAACTTGCAAATTTGAACTTCTAAGGTACTCGGGCCTTTTCTTGATGAACTTTATAACTTGATTATTAATGCTGGACGATGAATTGCCTTCTTGTTCTTTGTTGCATGATTTCTAGCTCTGATTCCAAGTTAGTACTACTAGAAGCTGTTGCAAGGTACCTTTAAAATATCCATGGAGTTCACCTCTACAATCCCAGCATGAGGAGTATACCAAAATGATATACTTAAGTGTAAGTCTGTTTATGTGGGAGAACACAGACTTTTCCAGATGCTTATTGACTTGAGGGAGCACCTTTAAGCATGTGGTAACTTTTCTTCCCTTTCTGTAAAGCAGTAAAGGAGTAAAGCATTCTATGTAAACATGCTCAATATTAGTGGACTACTGGTGCATAGAATTCCATTTCCCTTCGTACCCTTAAATGATTTAAAATTAAAATGAGCCTTATAACAGCTGGACAGCTGGGGCATTTGTATTGAGAAAATGTTTACTACTTTTGAAGTATTATATGTGATAATGCAATGCCTACTCAAGGTAAAAGGCAGCTTTCTAATGGAAAGAATTGGTGACTGAATTTGTTGTTGACCAGGACATTATTTTCCTCTTTTTCCACAATTTTGTACTTGAATTTTCTACATCTCGTAGAATGCATACTCAGTGACACCCTGCAGATCTACTTGGCCTGATTAGAAGGGAAAAAAGGTATTGTAAGATTGTGTATTGAAAGACAATGAGTATGTAGACCCCAAAGTTCAGCTACGTCAAATGTTAGCAGGATATGTTTTGTCGTAGTCTCTAGTATGAGCACACATGAATCTCTGCCAGTAGTGGCTACACTTGTATGTTGTATACTTTTGCTTCTGAGCCTTAGAAATTTGATGTGCTTGCAAAAGACCAACCACGATGCCTTTATATGGTAAAGATGGTCATCTTCTGCAGTTATGAAGACTAACATAATATTTAAAATAGGGAGAAGTTGTCAAATTCATGGGTTTATACCTTGTAATTTTAAAAAGCCAGTGTAATACCTCATTTCTTTCCATTGTAGCATGCATCTCTAATCTGACAGATGCTGTTTTGAGTATTTTCTGAAGTGATTTGTTACCTTGGTGACAAGATCTGCCCTTTCATCATACATGCTCTTACAGTGCAATCTGTTGAATGCTTGTATTCTTAAAGGTAGTTTTAATTTTGTGGGGTAAACAGTAGTTCTAAAATACCAGTTATTCTCTTAAGATTTGACTAAGTAGCAGTGCAGGATAAATAAAAAAAAAATTGTAGCTGCTTGATTCGTAATAGCATAGTGATCAATACCTTTGTGAAATTTATGCATGAAGACTGAAGCTTATAGTGCTGCTTAAACTCCTGCTGTGGTGAAATACTAGTATGTAAAAAATATACTTGAATTGAATCTTCTTGTCCTTTTAGTTTATACTTTAACTGAAGGAGAATAGGAGCCTAGTGAAACTACTCTTGGTAGCTTGAGTTTTAGTGGAAGATGGGAGGGAGAAGTGATCAAAGGCCTGGCAGATGACCTGTCAGTCTGCTGTCCTAGGGCTGTACATGAAAGCTTCATGTTGAGAAACTGTCTAAATCCCTCCTTATCAGTCCCTTACCAGTCCTTTTCATCATCTTGCACAGACCATGCAAGAACTTGGCCTAGGTTAACCAATGACACTCAGTTGGAAATGATAACCAAACAGAAAATTAACTGGTACTTGTAACTCCAGGTGGGACATTTTTTGCATTTCAGCAGCCTTTGGTGGTGGCTAAAGAAGTGATGGAGTGGAGATAGTATGGGATTTTCACCTGGGTTTGCAGCATGGCAGCATAGAGCAGTAACTGAAGATACTCATTCTGTATGGAAAATGGGATAAGAGCTTTTTTCTTGTCGCTGGACTTAAACCTCACACTTGCAAATGAATGACTGAAATAAGAGATTTTATAGGAAAAGTACTGAACTATCAACTGTATGTCCTTAGAAGTTGAATATGTCTGTTGGGTGACTCAGTACCTACAAAATATGCTACTGCTCTGGCTTCTCAGGAATTTTTACTGAATACAGCCTGTATCTGAACCAGTGTAAGCTATGCAATAGTCACACTGTTACAGGTTGTTAGCTTGATTGATTTTCCTACTTCTAAGTAGTTGCACAGGAATTTCACATTCAAAATGGTTCAAGTGCTTTAAGAACTTCACAGGTTTGTGATACTGCGAGCAAAGCTGTGTATGCAACAAGTGTCAGCTGCTTTCAAGCTCTATGTCAGACAAGAAAGACTAGAATCAGTACATACACGTAGGCATGAAACAAAAAATAAAACACACTGAGGGAGCAGGAGGAGGTTTGGTGAGTTTGGAAGCCCTTCCATCCTTGCTGGCTGTGTTTTTGGATGGCTGACAAATGTTGTTAATTTTGGTGGTACAATTTTGAGTCCTGCAAAACCGTAAGAGAGCAGCTTATTTCTTTCTTTGCCATCAGGAGTCTCTACTTTGAGGGTGGTATACTACCTATTATGATCAAGACTCATACCTATCAAGTGCAGCCCAAGCATTAAAATACTGTGATCCTGCAGCAACACCTGATAAAGCTGTGAAGGAAGGTGCTAAACCATAGTGTATGGCTCAGCATACAAATTGTATGTTATTTTCTTTGCTAGTGGAGTTTTGAAGTTAACATACTTTATAGGAATTTTGCTTTTCTACATACTTTAAAACTGAGAAAAGTGCTGTTGGGTGCTACAGTTGTGATGCTAAACTTCGTTGTGTGATACGAATTGTAATGCTTAGGGAGCAGCTGTTCAACAGGACACTAAACCTACAATTAGTTTTTTGAAATATGCAGTAAGAGCTGATATTTTTTTCTTTTTTTTTAATAAAGCAAAAGTGCATACTCTCAAGTTAAGTTGTTTTGTTTGCTTGTTTTTTAAAAAAGGCTTAATTCTGAACATTATTGGATATCTTTTCTTTCTTACAGCTTGAACATATAGTTCTTCAGTCAGTGTCTATTTTGATAGCCTATGGGTTAAATTGCCAGTATGGCCATTGGTATTACTTGTGCTCCTGCAGCTGGGTTATGGGAAGAGATCCTTTTAAATATTTTTGCCACAGCTTCTCTTATGCGTATTTGCAAAACAAAATCTGTGGGCTTCATGGGTGTTCTGTAACACTTGCCAGGACTTTTAAATATTACCACTGGGCTTTTTCTTTTTCCAGACAGTTTTGTTGATGTTCAGTTTGTACCTTATTTTCAGACTGATCAATGATAGATACCTAAAGCTTAGGTACTCTTATAGTAGCTCCAGTTGACTATGAAATATTAGTAGACATAATTTGAAGGAATAGTTCTAAATGTAAAGCTTTTTCCTCTTTCTCTACTTCATGCTTCCCACCACTCTCCTACTTGTCACTCTCGAGAGTGTTTCTCAATCTATTTTTTGTTGTATTTCAGGGAATACCTTGGAAAGCAGTTGCAGTCAGAACAACCTCAAACGGCCACTGCACGGAGCTAAACAATTCCATCAGTTTGTGCTTATAACTACAGTATGTTCGTCTTTAATATCAAGAAAACACTGAAATCACATGTTCTTTGCTTGATGCTACTGCATAAAGTTTCCAGGTTTCCTCCAGTGTTGTTGGCTTAGTAAAAATGTATTTGTTCAACTAGTTCTGATGATTAAGCCTATTAGCTTCCTGTTATATTCTGAATGTATATGAGGAAATGTGGCTAATATATTGCATTTGTTTTATGTATTTATTCTCATAATAAAGAATGTTATTAAAGGATATTAATTCCATGTTATGATTAGCCTAGAAAAATTGTTCTCTTCTTTTAGTGGGCTATCAGTATTGTCACTTCCCAAGAAAAACAAGTAGTCCCTATGTGTCTCCAGATAAATTAATAAAGCTTTGACTTGGTGTTCTGTAGGATATGCAATAATCTGAGAAATGTTGACTAAAATATATACCAAGTCTCAAAACTATTAAAACTGTATATGAAAACAAAAGTATGGGGGTTTTTTTTTTGGTTGGTTGGGTTTTTTTTTGGGGATGGGGTAGTTTCTCTTGTTAAAGACTACATTAAAAAATCGGGACATGAGAAGAGGAAAAACGTTCCTCTAATGAAAATTGATACACTTAAGATTATTAGTCAAGCTGTATAACATCAGTGTTAAGGCTGTAGGTCAGAGATCAAGTTGGTTTTTTTTAGTAACAAATGTGCAGTAACTGATGATCATATTAAACCCAATAATTTGGATATTGATCTTTTCTGTGTTTTGTAGCTCCTAGTAGTAAAAAAAGATATAAGCATCAATGAATCAAACATTATATAGGATTGGCATGTGAAAACAGTCTTATTTACATATATATAGGAGCTTGGCTCCAGGCACTTGTAACAATACACAGTTAATATTATTGTGATTGATTTTGAGAGTGAAAAAAAAGATGAAAGAACATGGCTTATTCTCTTTGGTGGTCTTGTGTGATGCAAGTCTGTGATGAAGTTTAGGCTACTTTGTCATCAAGTGGAAAAGAAAAAAAAACAAAAAAAACCCCAAACCAAAACCAAATTGGGGAAAATTTTTCTTACCTAGTCTGGATTTTCATAATATATAACTAAAATTTGACTACTGTTGCAATGGAGAGGGAAGACTTTCAGGGGAAGACAGCTTGTGATGATTTTTTTGGCCTGCTTAATTAAAATTAGATTGTGTAGATTAATGACTAATGCTTACTTCTGCATATAGGAGGCATAGGATTTGATATTGAAGTTAGTATCATGATGATAGGTGCCTGAAAAGAATTAAACTGACTTAAGTTGGAGTAAGGGTTATCTGAATGGATCTTATCTCAGTGCTGCATGTTCCCACAGTGATGAAGGACACTTGTGGTGTGGAAAGCTGTTGAGAGAACAAGGGTGCACTTACACTGCTATTTTTATTCTTGGTCAGTTGAATGCTCTTGAAATAACTCTTTGAGTCTTCCCTGCTTTTCACACTTCAGTTTGCATCACATGACGGTATCAGTGCGTGAATAGGATTCTTCTCTGATAAAGCTAAACTGCAGGACACACATCCTGTGTGTCTTGGCTGCTTGGCAAGTATTCAATCCACTGGACCAGGTAAGATTTTGTTTGAAGTATGGCCCTCTGCAATGCATGCAGAGTGAAAGCTGGATTCTTGGCACCAAATGTCTTGCTCTACAAGTCAGATTCTCATGTCACACTCCTTGCTGATGTAAGCATAGCCGAAGAGTTATCTTGAAGATGTAAAAGGTTGGTCCTATGGTTACAGCCGTAATGTTGAGCACAAGAGCCATGACAGGACATTAATGGCAAAGGAATATACCCCCATCTTCAAAACCAGAAGTTTGTGTTGTTTCCTTGTCTGAAGGGAGCATTGAAGCACTGCTTGGTAAGGGAATTGGGGTTTGAGTTGTGTGAGTAAAGACAATGCTGCTACCACTGGCAACCCCTCTTATTTTTTGGGAGCTAGAAATAACCAAGCTATTCATTACATGAAACAAAATTACTTACAGAGGTTGTCCTGAAATTTCTAAATATTGTGTTCATATACAAATAAATTCTCCTTTCTGTTGCTTTGCTAGTGTTACTGTGTGCATAGTTTAATTCTTCATGATGTGATCTGTTTCCAAGCTACATGAAACCTAGCATTCTCCTCCATTTAGTTAGAAATCTGTTGGAGACAGAGGAAAGTATTTAAAGAAACAGTTGTGATGTTTCACTTATATCAGGGTGCAGTACTGATACAGTGATGCCTGAGCTATGAGAACTCCAGCCCCTGATGGTAATATTCACATGGCTCAAGGGTTGTGATCTCAGGGAGTTCTTGCCAGCAAATTGTACAGTGAGAAGCCTGGGAACTCAGGGGGGTGGGGTTATGAAAGATCTTTCTGTGCTTTTCAGTTGGACTGTGAAGTGGCCAGAGCTGAGATTTCTGCAGGAGTTGGAGTCCTGGGGAATCTTGGCATAGCAGGGAGCTGCAGACTGGTTTCCAGCAGAACCCACAGGTTCTCTGTCTCCCATCCCAAGGCAGGCCTATACCTGTAGGTGCTGGAAGGCCTTGGATATGTGGTCCCAAGAGAGAAAATGGGGCAGAGCTGTCCTGGAGCTTTTAACCTTGGAAATCAGGAAACTTGACCAAAAACTTTTATTGAGTTTCAACACATTCATAAAGCTTTCTACTGCATTTGCTTTTTGTCTGACAGCTTATGGTTAGCTTTAACACTTGCTACTGAGCACTGTTTTTACTATTCATCTGTTTGTGTTAGCTCACTTAACGTGCTCAGCCTCATTCTTCCAAAATCTGACATAGGGCAGGTAGGCAGATGCTGTGGTGGCAGATTGAACACCTCAGGGCTGTGTGATGACAGTGTGGGTAGAGCTTAGTGTTAGGAAGAGAAGCGTGTGCCGGCAGTTTCCTTCCTTCCTTCCCTCTGGTGACATGAAGATTTAGAGATGACTAGAGATTAACTGCCATGGACCAGATAACTAACTCGCTTCTAAAGTGAGGAGATAGTTATCTTCCTCCCAGTTAGGGTAATCAGTGTTCTCTTTATGAAGTTTTTCCTCAATTTTCCTAATTTGTTTTCACTCTTATGTTGCATCCAAGAATAAATGGAGTTTAATTTTCCTATAATGAAAGTAACTTGAGTCTTTGAAATCTTTATAAACTGACTTTAAAGTTTTGTGTTTGAGTTTTCTTTTGCTTTTCATTATACATCTGCTGAAATGGTTTTCTCTAAACTTTGGTCTCTATCTGAAGTCTGAATAGAAATAAATTTGAGTAAGTTTGCAAGATATGCAGCAACTGGGAAAAGAATTTAAACCTGTTACAATTCAATGCAGGAGGGGTGGAGGGGAAAGATGGTGAAAAACTACTGACATCTGGAACTAAGGCAGGAAAATTCTTTAATCTTATGCTTAGTGCATGTTTATTATTCCCATAAGCCATTTGAGGTCTTAAGGCCTGAAGCTGGACATAGAGGAGGCCAGACCTTGGTCTTGACCAATGTGAGCTACGATGCTCAAAATGAATGAGGGCTGGGCAGGAGATGGGCTGTCTGGCCCTGGATGTACCACAGGGTACAGGTCCTCCCTTCAGTAGCTCATCAGAATTGCAAAAAGTGTCTTTGTGCACCTGCATGAACAAATGAAGGTTGTCAACAGTTTCTAATACTAAGACCTGCTGGGTTAATATATTTTTTTTCATGAATATGACATGCTCGTTTTAGCCCAGTAAGTGACAAGGGGTCAGAAGGAATCCTGTTGATTCATCTCTGTCCAGAAGCTTTTGCTTTTTCCTTTGGTAACTTCTGCAGTGTAGTTGTGAGTTATCTTTTTAGAGCCATGTGCTGTGTCAGAGTTGAGAACAGAGCTGGTGCTCTCATGATAGCCAGATATGTTATTAACTTAATTATATTCACTTTCTCTTAGACTCCAAAATGATTATTCAAAAAATCTGAACTCCTGTTGAAATTTTCAATTGGCCAAGGGTATTGTCATTCAAATGCCCCAGAAGCAGCAGCCTTGCTTGCAGATGTTACTGGGAGCTCTTCTTACCTTGAGGTACGCATGTTTCATCTGTATAGTCAGTTCTGAGATGCATCAGATGTTGAACACAAATGATGTGCTAAAAACTGTTAATGTCCTTTAAAGAAATTTTTCATCACTTGCCCCTTGGACTTATTGTTGCTTGTCAGCTAAATTACTGTACAGTAAGGAGCATAATAAAAACCAGAAATGGAATAATGACTGACTGTTATGTAGAGTGTCTTGTTTCTGTTACTCTGTTGTCTGCAAGAACATTTCTGTGCTATGGAAATGTTATTTTTCTTGGGAGGAAAACCTTAAAATGGAAAAAAATTCTTCTTCTTACAAAAGTAGGCAGTGGGACGATAATTATTATTTTTTTTTTTAACCTGATAATCTCACAGATTTTCCCAGAAGTGCACCGCTTGTCCCTCTGCGTGAAAACTAAATCTGCAGAAAGGAACAATTAAGTTTTTAATGAGTCATCTTTGGTACCATTATGTGCATATTCATGATACAATTTTTTTCCAAGGCTCTTCAGTTAGTTTGCCTTGTCTGAATTCTATGTAGAGACAAAACTGTCAAGCTGAAAATTTAAATAACTATTTCAGTGTCGTCATAAGCTATTTTAAAAAGGCCACACATGTGCATATCTGCCAAAAAATGGGCAAAGAAATTTGGTACCCAGTTATGGCAATGACAGTTAAAACCTATTGATTTGGAAATCACGGAACTGCTACAGTATCAGATTATTTTGTAGCAAGAAAACATAATAAATTGCAGACTTGAAGGTCTTTTTTCTCTAGATAACTTTCATGAAAAGGAAACAAAACAAGCCTGTTCTGTCAGGTTCAGGTGGGTAAAATACAGCTTCGGATTACGAGTCTGCCAGTGTGGGGATCACAGCTAATACTTTGGTTGTGGATGCATGTAAACACAGGACAAGATACTTTGGTCATCAGTTAAAAAGATTAAATACTTTTGACATATCTTTCTTAATCACTATAGTCAACCTATGCAGTAGTGATTAGGTGCTTTACCCTGTTTATCTTTGTGCCTTGCTTATTCTTTTTTCCCTGTTTTGAACTAAGGTAAAATAAGTTTGTTTTTGTTTTCAAGTTGGTGTCTGTGTCCTTTTTGCTAACCCTGTCAATATGCAAAACAATACTGAATTAACTGCTCTCCATTTCCTCAGAATTGCATATGAACTTCATTTCCAGATCCTACTTTAGTCTTCAGCTACTCAATGCTTTATGTGGGGAAAAATTCAATTGAGTGCCTGTTGAAAACTATTAAGCAGAATCTCTATAGTGTCATTTTCAGTGCTGCCTCAGTTGCCATCACTACCCATTCTCTTTCCTCCACCCCCTTTTTCTTGAAGCATAAATACCATTCATTCCTTGTTTTGTGAAGTCACTTACAATTTTTTATGTTGTTTAAGCAAATGTAGATTTCTAAGTTTGTATTTTGAAGAGAGGGAGATGTTTTTTTCTACAGCAATAGGGATGCAAACACATCTCTCGCTGCCTGCAAGACTACAGCTTCAGGTTAGCATAGTTTTAAATTTTGACTCTTCTGGTACTTAAATGTTGTAGACAGATACGACAAATCACAATTTGGGTTAAAAAAGCCAATTCATACTATGGAATAATCCTAGATCACCGAAGACAATAAATGTAATACTTGAAATAAATAGATTTTTAAAATATTCCTCTCCACCTCCTGCCCCAAGATGACTTGAGAAACAGATGTTGGAAAATGATGATTCTGAAGAGCATATTCTTGAAAACCTTTTTAATGTAGTGCTTGTGATAGAAATATTTTTATATTCACTCTGGTCATATCTCACAAGATCCAGGCTCTGCAGTATCAGCAGCTCGATACTTGAAATTTAATTTGTGTGCCTTGGAGTCCATAGCCTGACAGAATTACAAAGGTAACTTTTTTCTCATCAGTTCCCTTTTTACCATAAATCAGTAACAGTGAAGTGTAAAGCCCTTCTGGAGGAACACTCTGAAATAACCTCCATTGCAGCTTGTGTAGGTGATGCTAGTAATTTACGCAAAAGCAAGTTAAATCTTGGTCTTTCTCGAAATAGCCTGCTCTGCACCATCTATTCCTCCCTCTGCTCAGTGTCTCAAGCCATATTTAATTTGAAATACCTGTGGTGCAAAATCTCTAGCTGTTTGCTTCTCCATTGTGCCTGATCTGGTTTCTGCAGAAGTAATTGCATTAGGGACATTTGTCAGGGTAATGGATTCCAAAAGAGATCAGGAAATGGAGGATGATTTCTCAAGCTGCACTTCACCTGTCAACAGCTTCTATGGCCTTGCAGAGTTATAAAAGCATTTATACTGACGGCTTTCCCCCCCCCCTCGCTGTAGACAGACAGCTACCACCTTGCTTATCTTAGAAGAAACCAACAAGCAAAACCCCTGGAGAATGTATGCTGAGGTTTCAGCATAGTGCACATGGAGCAGTTGTTTTGGTGTTCTCCTGAACGCGGCTCACCCTCCTTCCATGCTGTGTCTTGATACAAATGCCAGCTCCTAGGGCAGCGAAGAATTTCTTGCTGTTCCCACTCAACCTTTTTGCTTTTTGGGAGGCTGGTAAAGTCGCAGAAGGAGTTGCATGGCTTGTGCTGAACATATTTAATTGCTGCCATTGTTTCCTTCTGTAAGCAGAGCTATGGCTTCATTTTTCTCTCTTCTACCATGACTGCAGGAAAACCTGCTCCTCCAAGGCATAAACACCAGGCAAGCCAGGAGAGGTAATATTTTTTCCTGGTGTAGTTATGGCTAAAGAGCTCCATGCAGCTTTTCCAGGGGTGGGAGTTTTTTGTATTTCCTTTAAAGGTACTTTAAAAAATCTCGATTATATTTTTTTCTATTATGTGGAGCTGTTAAAAATTGCAGATAAAATGTGTCATTTTATGAACTGGTAGGCAAGCTATTTCCTAGCTGAAATGCCTGGGGAGCAAGTGAAATAGAGCCAGACCTGATCAAATGATGCTTCTGAGACTTACTGAAGGGACTGATAATGGTTTCATG
The DNA here is from genome assembly GCF_000700745.2 of Antrostomus carolinensis. Lineage (NCBI taxonomy): Eukaryota > Metazoa > Chordata > Aves > Caprimulgiformes > Caprimulgidae > Antrostomus > Antrostomus carolinensis. Next base: position 88,213 of record NW_010326588.1, on the reverse strand, counting down.
GCTTTCTACTTTTAGGCTGAAGCATGTGCCATGCCTGAGAGGACATCATTCACCTGTATGGGGGCAGGAGGAGCTGGTTGGGTTGTACAGGTAAAAATACCTGGCAGCAAATAATCTGAGCAACTGAAAGCTGCTGCTGTGCTTCTGTAGCCTGGCTGGGGAGCCGAGGCAGGGACACACATGGCTGAAGGGGCCTCGGGAATAACCCGGGTTCACGTGATGTACTGGGAGATGATACTGGGGGAAATGTGCAACTTCTGTCTGCGTTCCCATTTTGGTAAGTCCACCTTTCCTAAGCTTTGGTGTCCTGGTTGAATTCCTGGTATCAGTCTTAAATGCCTTATATATCTGAAGCAGTACGTATAGTCGTTTCTGTTTTATTTCAGGGGGGCAACTCACTGATGACCAAAAGTTAAACCCTTAATGTTTTCATTGACTTTTCTGAGCTTTTAGAAACACTGCTGCCAGATCAGGTAGAAACTTATCTGTCCATTTAAAGTACCTTTTGGCTGTAGTGTTTTGGATGCAATAATTGCCACAAATTGAGCAACTTGGTCTAGTGGAAGATGTCCCTGCTCATGGAAGGGGGGTTGGAACAAGATGATCTTTAAGGTCCCTTCCAACCCAAACCATTCTATGGTTCTGTGGAAGGCCTTCACAATGGGGTCTGCATAAAGCTTCTCTGCATGTTTAGGAATTTGCTTATAGTAAACATTAATTTGGCAAAAATGCATGCCGTTCTTACAGCATTTTCAAAAATGAGTGTCTGGTTAACTACTAACGAGTGACAAAAGTAGGGGACAGATGGTGCTTTTTCTCAGCACAATTTTGCAGTAAAGGAGTTAAAAATAAAGGTTGTGGTATTATCAGGAGCTCCTGTCTAGCATAAATAACTTAGTGACGTTGCTTAATTAAACCAGTGCTTGGGAATGCTATTTAATCACCACTGTTGTGGGCCAGGATTTGTAATAAGTCAAAGAGGCTAAACAAAAGCAAACTGTGTTCTGATGCAATTTGTTATGAAAATAGTTGGTTATATGCCACATGGACAGAGCAGGCTTCACAGATAACTTGCTGTGTAGCCTCCCTTCTGAGGTATGACATCAAGACATAACTGTTTTGTATTAAAGAAGAAGGTTTTCATAAGAAGGGCCCAACTTTTTTAGCAGATCCTGTGAGCAAGTGCAGGGCATTGCTTGGTAACCCAATGTTCCCCAGACATCTGCACCAGCTTGATCAGGGCATTGGTGAGGGACCTGCCATGTTTAGCTGCACTGGTGAATTGCCCCAGGATCAAAGCTATTCTCAATTTCATCCCTTTTATTGGCCAATTCAGTGATCTTGTTTCCCTGTGCAGATCTTTGCAGAGAGCTCTCCCGAACTGGATGACTCAGGCGAGCACCAGCATCTGCACAAGGTAATGTTGCAGTGGGGAATAGAGGTTTCCTCTGGAGAGGGGAGGGCTCTGAAGCACAACCACTCCTTGTTTCTCCATGAATTTTTCATAGGGTTTAACCAGTATCCCTGAAGGGCTGTGAATCCTTGTATTTGTAGAAGCAGAGCATTGTCTCATGATTGCAGAAAAGATTCAGGAAAGATGAGCAAAGGCCTGTCTTGTTGGTTGTGGTCCCCCATTCTCAGAGGCTGCAATATTAATTACCTTTGTCTTGGTATCAGTTGTGTTTCTTGATCCTACTCTTCCTGTTGGGAGATGGGACCAGAAACTCACTCCTCTGATGGCTTCAAAGCTTCTTACTTCCAGATTCACTGAAGCTATGGTAAGGATATTATAGCCTATTCTTCTGCTGATATTTTCCTATAGCTACTTAACCTTTGGTGTCAGTAACTCTCCCCCTGACACCTCCTGAAGTCATTTAGAGAGAAATCACTTAGAAACACTGTTATTTCTGTCCCTAGTGGGTGTCCTAATAGTATTGCAAAGTTTACTTTCTTCCTGGAGTCAGAATGCAAAAATTAAGAGCACCACAAGCTCGATGTATTAGAAGTGTTAGAAAGACCTCACACGAATCTCACACCTATGTTAGAAGGAACCATTTTGAGACATGGACTGTATGTGTTATCTGTAATGAAGCTGATACCTCCTCACATGAAGAAAAATCTTAACCGTGAGGAGCAGGCAGAAATAATGAGCTAGTGTATAACTGGAGCCTTAATTACCAAACTGATATGCTGTGTTTCTCTTGTCTTTGCTGGGTCAGATTCATGGCTTTCTGGGGAAGGTTGCAGTATTATAGCTAAATTAAAAAATGCCTTAATTAAGCTGTTTACGCACACAACTATTTTTTGTTTGCTTTTGTAGGGGAGAAAAACAGCTTTTGTAAACGTGATACTTCATAATTATCTTGTGACTGAGTCTGCTGGTGTGACTCGGTTTTTTCACACAGAATGAATCGCCCTGCAATACAACAATACACTTGTGTTTTGTTACCTGAATTTGTTCTTTCTCTTGCATCTGAAGAGCTATGTGGTCAAGTATGTTAACCTTCACTTCCCTTCCTTAAGCATCCTAAGTCACTCAAGTAACTACTACATTACTCCATTCCCATGTTAAGGTTCCCTTGAAGATAACAGGGAAAAGTCACTTCTGTTGTCTCCAACTTTTTATCCCCAAAGCTGTCTCCCTTCTTTGAATAGTTTCGTTCTGGTGTAGGTGCTAAGATCACACAGGTATTCTTGTTTCATCCATGCCTTTGCAATGGCCTCATAATTTATTTGGTGTGTAGCAAGTTGAAGATCTGAAGGGAAGATGTGTAGCAATAAGTAGGTGTTCAATCTGAGATAATTCTGTGCTGTTTTACTAATCAGACAGTTCTTGATGGCAGTATCACTGCCTTCACTGTGCTGACCCATTTGACATCACTATGAAAGCTGTGCAACAGTATTTTGGTTTTGCCCATCCTTCCCCATTTCAGTCATTTGCTCTGTTTGGCCTTTGCTGGCCAGTATCTCAAAACACAGGCCAATGTAACCTAATTCTTGACTGCAGCGAATGGGCACCATCTGTGTTCCTGATGGGGATAACTGGTATAATCCTGTAAAAGCTTGTAAGGTTTTGGAAGATTATTGAATGTAAGAGTGGAATTTTTATTTATTTATTTATTTATTTATTTTTAATATATGTTGCTAATTTTGTTAGCAGAGAGGATGAAGCTTTTCTGCTTTTTCTAATTCTGGAGCTAAGAAGAGGTTAACTCCTGCTTCTGCTTGCAAGTCTTCTAATATGTTTTCCTGAGATGTGGGACTGATTTTGCATGCGTGTGGCTACATAACAAGCTCTAATTATGAGGACTTGCAGTTGCCTTCCTGAGCTGAATTGCCCTGACATATTTCCAAAGTTTAACTTATTGATTGTTAATGCAGCATGGTTTTTTGGGGGTTTGGTTTTTTTTGGGTTTGGTTTTTTTTTTTTGTATTTTTACAAAACTTGTTTAGGTGATGAGCTGTTAGTGATTTGTTTACCTTAACTAAATTGCTTAGGTATTACGGTATTGGGAACTACTCTGAACATGATACCAACTCTCCTGTACGCTCACCTTAAAAGGAGCCAATTAATAGCTGTTGAAGTAATAATGCAAATGTGAGGCTTTCCAAGAGAATGAACCAGAGGCTGGAGGGTTCCCAGTCTGAAATTAATAGTCAGCATCTTTGGATGGTTCTAGTTTGTATCCAGCTCCAAGCAGAGAGCGGAGCTGATGCTGGAAACAAATAGTCTCTTGATGCATTACTCTCTACCTTACACAGGAAGTTAAATATTGGGGCAGGGACTTGGACAAAGTAGCCTGAGCACTTGTTACAGATACAGAAGACAGAGGTTATTTTTATCTCAGTGAATCAGCCATACAAAATGGAGCTGCTCAAGCAAAGCAGATGGAGAAACTTCACAAAACCGTAGGCTGGTGGTCACAACACCCTTCTGGAGAGAGATACCTGGTTTCAAATTGATATTTAAAATTAGGCATGTTCAAATGATGTATTTGAACATGAGTATTCACAACTAGAATGAGTTGTTGAACCATTATTTTGAGGCTTGTAGATTTTTCCATTTACACTTAAGTTCCTAAACAGCTTAAATGCTTTTCAGAGTTAATGGGAACTCTCCATGAACAGAATGGAGATTAAATCCAGCCAGGCAAACTTGATTTCATCTTACATGACAATATAAGTTAGTCCACTTAACACCTGAATAAGAGACAGATCTCATGCACACAGAAGAGCTGATATAATATTGTCTTGATTTTTAATGTAGTGGTTTATTGTTTCTCTCTAAAATTCACTGTAAAATTTCATCCACTTTGATAGAAGCAGTATTGAGTAGATAACTATAGCATTTATTTGATTTATTGAGACAAAGTTTTCTCATAAAATGCCTATAAGCAGTTTGTGGTTCCATCAGGGTTATTTGTTCTTTAATTTGACTTAATTTTCTGTTTAGAACTGGGTTTTGTTCCTCTCTGTTATTGTTGGCAGCAGTTATGTGATTTAACTGATGCCATCAGTTTGAGCTAGATGAGCTGCTATAATTACATAACTCACAGTCTATCACTTATATATCTTGACTGGAGGAAAACAGCTTTGTAATCAGGAGAAAAAGTGGAGGCCATGGGATGGGGAGAAGGATTTGACTCTTGGGGAGCAACAGAAAATGAAGTGGATCATGAAACTTTTCTTAACCTAAGGGGTATCTAAAAGGTCAATCCTAGACACAATAGCCTATTTTTATATCTCTTCTGAGTTCAGATGTGAAATGAAATCTTCTTTTGCAAACTATATTACAGTAGTTTCTACTCAGGGGGTTGTCACTGGTGGTGTGGAATCGAGCTGGAGGCCTGTATCCAGTGGTGTCGGGTCCAGTGTTATTCAACCTATTCATCAGTGACTTAGATGAAGGAACAGAGTGCCTCCTCAGCAAATTTGCTGATGATACTAAACTGGGAGGAGTGTTGGATACACCAGATGGCTGCGCTGCCATTCAGAGGGACCTCGACAGGCTGGAGAGATGGCCAGAGAGGAACCTCATGAGGTTCAACAAGGGAAAGTGCAGGGTCCTGCCTATGGGAAGGAATAACCCCATGCACCAGTACAGGTTGGGTGCTGACCTCCTGGAAAGCAGCCCTGCAGAGAAGGACCTGGGAGTCCTGGTGGACAGCAAGTTAAATATGAGCCAGCAGTGTGCTCTTGTGGCCAGGAGACCTGGGAGTCCTGGTTGACAGCAAGTTAAATATGAGCCAGCAGTGTGCTCTTGTGGCCAGGAAGGCCAACGGTATCCTGGGTTGTGTTAGGATGAGTGTTGCCAGCAGGTAGAGAGAGAGAATACTCCCCCTCTGCTCAGCCCTGGTGAGGCCCCACCTGGAGTATTGTGTCCAGTTCTGGGCTCCCCAGTACAGGAAGAATGTGGAACTCCTGGAGCGTGTCCAGCGAAGGGTGACTAAGATGATTAAAGGACTGGAGCATCTTTCACATGAGAAAAGGCTGAGGGAGCTGGGCCTGTTCAGCCTGGAGAAAAGATAACAAGAGAGTAGCTGATTAATGTTTATAAATATCTAAAGGGACAGTATATAAATATACATAAATATCTAGAGGACAGGGCCAGACTCTTCTCATTGGCACCCAACAATAAGACGAGAGGCAACGTGCATAAACTGCAGCATAGGAAGTTCCACCTGAACGTAAGGAAGAACTTCTTTACTGTGAGGGTGACTGAGCACCGGAACAGGTTGCCCAGAGAGGTTGTGGAATCTCCCTCCCTGGAGATATTAAAAAACCATCTGGACAAAATCCTGGTTCATGTGCTCTAGGAGTCCCTGCTTGAGCAGAGTGATTGGACTAGATGACCTTCAGAGGTCCCTTCCAACCTCAAACATTCTGTGATTCTGTGAGTCTACCTGCCCCAATGAGGACTCTTGCCCTTTTTGCTAGGCATTGTGCATGCTAACAGCATCTTGCTTTTTTTCCCAAAATAGGGCCCATCATCCCATGTGTGCTGTATTAGCTGCAGAGCCTTGGTGGGTTAAATATTAAGCATTTTTATTATAACTTGCGTATGCACACTGGGTTGATTTCTTCTTCTGGGAAGCAAGCCTAGAAGAAATACGATGACGTTCAAGACAGTCATTTACTGCTCAGCTTCCTTCTTTAGGTATATAAAACACAACATAAAATGAATTACGGGAAATTATACACAGCGAAAAAGGTTAACTTGGTGAGTTAGTTTGGTAGGGGGACAGATCTCAGTATCAGGGGGGAAAAATATCTATTCTGATAACTTTTGGTTATTGCAGGCATTTCACTATGAGTAGCTGTCAGCTGTCTGGGAAGAGATGTCAGCTCTGCAGCCATTCTGGTTACAAGATTACCGTAATCCGTAAGCAGAAATCCTTAATGTGCTTTCTTGCAAATCTGCAAGCTGTTTCACCTTTTAGGTTATGAAACAGCAGCTTCCCCCTTATTCTGTGGTCTCTGACGCAGTGTGGTTCAAGATGGACTTGGATGCTCAGCTCCTGAGTTTTTTCTGTGAATCTTCATGAGCTGAGGCAAAGCCAAAAAAGAGAATCATAGAATGGTTTGGCTTGGAAGGGACCTCTAAAGATAATCTAGTCCACCCTCCCTGCTGTGGACAGAGACATATTTCACTAGATCAGATTGCTCAAAGCTTCATCCAACATGACCTTGAGTACTTCCAGGAATGGGGCATCAACAGCTTCTCTGGGCTGTTCTGGTGTATCACCACCGTCACCATAAACAAATGTTCTTCTTTGTGTCCAATCTAAACCTACCTTCTTTCAGTTCAAAACCGTTACCCCTTGTCCTGTCTACCAAGGCCTGCCACTACAGGCCTTGGTAAAAAGTCTCTCTCCATCTTTCTTATAAGATTCCCTTTATTTATGGAAAGGCCACAGTAATGTCTCCCTGGAGCCTTTTGCATTTTCAGTTCCAGAATTTCTATGATATTTTATGAACTGAATTGCACAGATAGGGGAGTAAAGGTGTTACTAGTGCTCTGCAGGCTTTGCTGTGCCTGGTTTATCCAGTCCTTCTAGGGGTATATCTGTGCTTGGCTTCAAAAAGGGAATAAACTCTGTCTGCTGAAGAAAATGGGTGTCTGCAGCATCCTAAATCCTAAGATTCTCTGAAAGAGCTGTTGGAGCAGAGCTCCTGTTCAGCTGCAGAAAGATTAACATCTATGGAAACAGCAGGTGTTTTTCACTGGCTGAGGAACAACCATTTGAAATAAGACAGACAATCAGCATGTAAGAGCTAAGGTCAAAAGGAGAACTGAATCCTCTGCATATCTTTAGTGGTGGCTTCATTTGCATCTGTACAATGAGCTGTATAATTTGCTTGTTACTGGGGGACTGTGTGGGTTGTGGTGGTTTTGTGGTGGTTTTTTTTGGGGGTTTTTTTTAAGGCTGAAGCCATATTCTCTCTGAATGTCTCTTCAGTGATATAGAAAATCACTAATAACAAAGGTGAAATGCAAACCTTTCCATGGTGTCTGAGCAATATAATTTTTATTTAGTCTCCAACATCCACCCCTGCTTTTCTTTTTTGTAAAGGAAAGTTCTCGTTCTTCAGTTTACTTATCTGCCTATTAAAACTTAGATGATTATAATAAAAAAGCACCCCAAATTCCCTATAGCTCTTCACAGAATTGTTTTTCCTTATACTCTATATCATGAGGAGTCCAGTGTTACAGAGCAAGATTTATTTCAAGCTATTTGTTATTTGTAGAGTTTCCAGTGCTTTTGAAACAAGTGCATTTATGCATTTTTTTTTTTTTTTTTTTTTTTTTTAGATCACTGGTTATTACAAGTGAGTACTGTAAGGCTTAAACTTTTTTCTCTGAAGGCTAACTGAAGTAAGGGAAGAAAGTAGATACATTATTTGTAAGAACAGCAATCCATTATAATGTAAGAGACTATAATTTTCTTGCATTAAATTTTATGTTCCTCTCAAGCCTTTTTGTGATATAAAATTAGTTAAAGTAAAAATTAGTAACTGGTAGTCAGCCTAAAGTCAGCCTCAAGGATACTCTGGAAATAATTACTAGGTGGCAGAGGTTTGATGAAATGCTACCATTTTGTTATTCATTTTCAAATACAGACAGAAAAGCTGGCACATGCTTTTTACACTGTCAGCTCCCAAGTATTCTGCTTAGTGGCATGAGAGAATAAGAAGAAAAAGTTTGGGTTTTTTTTTCT
>NW_010326588.1:77249-79851 GCF_000700745.2 Antrostomus carolinensis | reverse complement strand
TGCTGAAGATACAGGATCAATGATGAATAAACCATCTGAGAATCTGGAAAAAAAAGTTTATCCAAACAAGTTGTTGGGTTGTGGGTTTTTTCCCTCTCTTTTTCTTTTTTTTTTTTTTTTTTTTTTTTTTTTCCCCCTTGTAAAGATAGAAAAAGAAGAGAGAAAAAACCCCAAAGAACTCTTTAATGGAAAATTTAAATATATATCCATCATGTAAATTTTGAAAGATAATTTCTGGTCTAAATTTCAGAATGAAGTAGGCTAGCATATGAAGACCACCATGGACTTCAAACTGCACAGAAGGATCATGTAAACTCTGTAAACATTATTTGGCAAAAACCCTTTTTGCTCTCCTTTTTGTGCAGTACTTTGCCAATGTGATTTAAAGCTTATTTAACGCAAGACCAAAGGTTATCACTCCTTTACTGTGTTTTAATTTCTGTCTTCAAACTCTGAAATGCAGTTCTGCAAAACATAGTTCTCTAATGTTCCCTTAACATAGTTTATACATCCCAAATACCTGAGAGAAGATATTCTTCAGTTTCTAGCTACCGCTGCTATGTTCAAAAGACTCATGTTCTTTATACCAGGTATAGCAAAAATCTGGGAATACAGAACTCCTCCAAGAGATGAGATACTCCAGGAATCTGTAACTATTTTATATTGTTGTGGCAGAAATGCCTAGGAGATGCTCTTTGTACAATATGAGCTCCTCTGTGTAAGCATAGAATGCAGTGGCTGATAGTGTGACAGCACTTTAGAGCTTCAGCCGTGGCCAAGGGTGAGCCTGATGGGAAGAGGTGGGTATGGACTTGATGACTGTGAACTGATGACTGAAGGTGACAAAGATCTTTTGCAGAGTACATCCCCACCTGTATGAGCAACAAAAGTGGAATAGGAGGATATGGTACCTTCCCTGGACATGCACCTGACACAGTTGTGTGTGCATAAGTCTGACATTAGATGCACGATGTGCATGGATTTGCAAAATGTCACTTTGTGACACATCAACTGTTGATGTGATTGTTTGCTTCTGTACCTAAGCCTGTAAGTCCTGGAAGATGGTGTTAGTCCCTCCAGATGCTTGCTACCTGTTTGCTTAGAGGGAGGCTGTGGCAAAGGAGTGGTGGAGAGGAGTGGAGAAGTGTTTTCTCTCAATTAAAGCAAAGCAGATTCCTGGGGCCAGGCAGCAGCATACGGGTTAGTTTTTTGTTGTCTGTGCCTCCCTGTTGCTCTGAGTCCCTGTCTCTGTGTGGATAAAATAAGGTTCCTTTAGGAAGTGTGCAGACGTTGGCTTTTCTGTACTTGAAGGCTGAGCTTCAGGGTCCTCAGGGTGCTGTCAGCAAGCAGAAGCAGCAGGCAACTGGTGTCACAGGCAGGAAGACATTCTAAACCCGTGGTTTTTTAAATTTACAGAGGCATAATTTCTCATTTTGTTGCTTTACATGGACTCTAAACTATGTGGAAACAAGAAAGTGAAAACATATCATCTCCTTTGTAAGATCAGGTTAGAAGAAAGGTCCATGACATAAGAACAGTACTTCAAAAGAGAGGTTTAACTAATGCCTCCTGGGCTGCTCTCCATAAATGTGGGAGGAGAGAGTTAGCATAACAAGACTTGTGGTATGTTTGTGATTGAGCAACCACCAATTATTTCAAAGACAAAAAGAAGGCATATTAATAAAACTGAAATTAAAAAAAAAAAGAAGAAAAAGAACAGAGAAATTGAGATTTAAAGAGATTTTGGCTTTCCCTGTTCAATAGTTGTCAGTGATTGGTAATCCTTTGTAAGGTGAAATAAATACAGTAACAATTGAATCATATTTTTTTTGCTTAATAAGTGGACAACAAGTAAAGCATCTTCAGGGCCTTTTTGTGGATAACAGCACCAAAATTATATGTATGATGAATTGAATCTAAAACGATAGCAATTTATTTGGCCAATTTAGTTACAGACTGTTTGGAATAATTTAAAAATCCCATCCCTATGGCACTTACAGCTGATAAGCATTATGTTCAATGTACATGGACAAAACCTCGGGGAATGTGAACCATCAGATTTAGATAATAGCTTTATAAGCATGCATTGTGCAGAGTGTCAGGGCACGATGAACAGTGAGCTTGTGAAACCGAAGCAGTGAATATGTAATCATTTCAAAGGAAATTTTCTGGCTATCTGTTCATCTTGGACCTGTTTTTAAATAGAGATACCGCCATTGATATCTCTTCTTTAAGTCTGTTTTTTATTAAGTACAGCGGGTGTTTATGAAGCTAGCTCTTATGGTCTCCTGTTATTGGGGTGTCTGGCACTGAATGAAGCTGGAGTTAATAAGATGAATTGTATGGAAAATCACCTGGTGACATTGCTGGTTTGTAACTCTCCCTGTAATGGTTGCTTCTGTCACAGGAAAACATGTACATCTGCAGTTTGCAGGAAGAATATCGGTTATAAATATTTAGCTGGATTAGGGTGAAGAGGGTGCTCTGTTCTTAGTGCTACCCTGGGGGAAAAGCAGGCCTGTCAGGGAGGCACCAGTCAATCCCACCACGTTTGTAGCAGACTGGAGGATAAAATCAATCCCTGTGCAGAAGGCCGATGTAC
>NW_010326588.1:73059-77225 GCF_000700745.2 Antrostomus carolinensis | reverse complement strand
AGCAATAAACTAGTTTGACAGAAATCCTTTACTTTTCTGGCTGGACTTAAGAGGGGGATATGTACCTTCATGCTAGATAACAGGCTGAACACTTGAGTCTGTGGGACGCAAAATCAATAAATATTTGTAACATACTGCCAAAGCACTGAATAGCTCTGTGGATATTTCAAGCCTATTCTTTGAACAAATACCTATGGGAAGATGACTATGCTATGAATAACTTGGGACATCATTTATCTAGGGGCTCCTGGCAGTAGAGCTTGGGAAAATATGTTGCAAGAGTTGTTGCTTGAAATTTTCTGGGAAGCAAAGCTTTTTGTCAGTGAAGTTTGATTATATGTTGTAGGACTGGCCTACTTAGAGAAGTTGTGGTGTAATAACTAAAATGTTATTTTTATGGCTCCCTTAGTGACTTATTTTATTCCCATTATGCTGTTGCTGTATCAGAGCAGCCTTCCCAGCACATTGCCAGCTGACTGGGATGGTAGCAGTGCCGGGAGGAAGGGTATGGGACCATGAGGAAGGCTGTACTTGCCTAAAGTCTGTTGGGCACAGAAAGAGCAGAGAGCAGGCAGCCCCAGAAAGCCAGAGAACGGGGGGAGGATAACCTTGATGATGCCCTGAAGTGCTTTACCAGCATCCAGTAAAGTTCAGGGATTTCTGGAGGGGGTTTATGTCTGTTTGCACCAAAATCTATCTTCAAGTTTAATTTGTTTTGCACAAATTTGTCCAGCACCCTTTTGAACCCAACTCTTCATAGTTACAGCATCCTATGATAGAATCCTGCACTATAACTAACTACCTTTTGGATGAAGAAATTATCTGGTGTGGTGTGTGGTGGTTTTTTTTTGTTGTTTGTTTGTTTTTTGTTTTGTTTTTGTTTTTGTTTTTTTTTTTAATCTCCTCTATGTTCAGACCTTTAGCTTCCCTCCTGGAGCCATCTCTATGTCAGTATTACTGTATCTTGAAGAGATACTGACAGGAAACCTCCATACAACACAATTAAGCATGGCACGACAACAAAATTATTACTGAGAGCAAAAAGCACTATAGGCATTCAAACCAGGTCTCCAGAGAACTATTTTTTCTCTTTTTACCTTTGACCTGTTAGCATCTGGTTGGGAAGTAATCACACAATTGCTTTTGCTGCCCTTCTGTGAGAGACTCAAAGACATTTTTTTTTTCTTTTTTGTTTTCTTTCCAGCTGTGAAAGCTTCTTCCTGGAATAAGTAAAAGTATCTGTAGCTGCACTGGTCACTGAGTCAATCCTTGTGAAGAACTGTGAACGTGCTCTTTAAAAACAAATACTTTCATTGGTTTTGAGGTCTTGAGAGAGCAGTAATTCAAATCCATCCTCAATAAAGGCAGAGTTTCATATACTGAAGTCAAGGAAAGCTTTCTCGGACCCTTCAATGAAACCTGATCTTGAGCTGTCTGTCCTCTTAGAAAGCAGTTTAAAGGAGCATCAGTCCAAGGATGAGTTGGATTCTCAGTCTAATTTTTCTCGTATGCTGTGTTGTTGCTTCTAAATTTTCCAGAATATATTTTTGAAAGGGAATTGAGCTGATTAACTTGATGAATAATTAGATGAAAAATTTCAAGCCAATATTGCCAATATTTCATTAGTATTTTTTCCTGAAGCTCACTTTTAGCTGCAGATGTCTACAAGCATCAACAGAGTATCAGTAAGGTTGTCTGCTAGAAAAGTGCAATCCAGTACAGTCATGAAAAAACTTCCCTGCACACAAGTAATTCAAAGGGGTTTTGTTTTATTGATTTTTAAAATATTTAGCCTGAGTGCCACTGTCTGTGACAGAATGTTTAAATAATGCAACAGCAGAAAAAGATAAACAACAACCATAAAAACAGCAGTTGCCCAGTTGGAGAGATTAAAGCAGTAATATGCCTCTAGACCTAGGAAAAAGAAACAACCCATCCAGCTTTCTGTCTCAAAAGCTGAGGTAAACAGGAGGAGTCTCATGGCCTTTCAACATGTATGTGCATTATTTTAGGCAAAGGGGGAAAAAACCAAAGCCCCAAACTGATAATATTTTGTAGAGACTGTTTTGCTTATCATGCTTCTTTTCTAATTGAAGAGGCTGCAGTTCAGGTACTGCTAATGACAGAACAAAGACCCAAAAAGAATTTGTACCCTCTGGGTGCATTGGAGACCTTGAGCTGCCTAAGCTAGTGACAACACTGGCAGCACTGAAGATGCAGAAGCAGCCACCAATATGTGGTCAGTGCTGGCGTATCACATGCTGCTTAGTTCAAGCCCTACCTGAGCTTGAACTGATCAAGAGATGTGGGGTAAGGACTGAGTGTTCACAGTTTGGCAGAAAAAGGAAAAAAACAAACAAACAAGAAGGCAAATTGTACCTAGAAAAACCCAACCAAACAAAAAAATACCCAATCCTGGCAGCACAGGGTTTTGTTGTTTGTTTTTTGTGGGGTTTTTTTGTTTGTTTTTTGTGTGGGGGTTTTTTTGGCTAAAGTTGAAGTTGATGGCTTTAGCTGGGAGCTTTGCCTCCAGTACAGCTCCAGTCAACATAAATGATTGCTTGTATCAGCAAAAGCCCCTCAGACTGGTGAGGGATGTTGGTGAAGGGAGAGGGGAATGAAATAGAAAAAGCACTTCATATGCTGACTGCATCTCTAAAGCACTCTATATTACAATAGTCACCTATAGGTTTTACAGAATGGTAATAGTGAGTGGGAAATTAAATATAAACAGGAAAAAAACCCTGAAGAGCCCCGCCACTCCCCTGGCCCAAGAGTGAAGGCTGAGACTCGGATTGTGTGGAGACAACGCAAGGTCAAGGTATATGGTCTCAAGCACACTGGGGAGGTGAGTAGGAATGCTTCTAATACAATGGACATATTTTAATTACCTGAGTGCAGGTGTTTAGTGCAGCTTGAGATGTTCTGGATGTTTATCTGTCATACCAGCCAGCCTGTGCTGGTGGGTGGGATTCCCTGAGGCTTCTCAGGTGGCACCAGGTGGTGATGTTCAGATGATTGAATCAAGCTGTAGATCAGTGCATGGGAGATGCTTGCTAAGGAACAGTAAAGGAAGCCAAAATACCTGCAAGATACATGTAGAAGAAGAGCAGGTACTTCTGCTGAAGTGAGTTATCTGCCAAGTCTGAACATGTCAGTAAAACAAGTGAACTGCAGTGTGATTCCCATCAGGGCAGGGACTAGGGGATGGTGATGGTATAACCTCTTCTATACTCTGGTGTCTTCCCATGGTCTCCTCATGAGATGTCTGTTCTCTCTACAAAATCTCTGATTCTGCACTGTGACACAGCTGCAGGAAAATGCCTAAGGGAAGTGAGAAGGATTTAATCCAGTGAAATAGTCCATTGAAATAGTGGAAGGTTTCATGGTGATGTATGTGAACTTTGAACCAAGCTGTTTATAAAATGCTGGTCTGGAGCTGGGATTAAAGAGAAGAGCGTGGTGTCAGACTCTGCATAAACAAACTTGCTTGTTTCAGATTTTTCTACACCTGCAAGGAACCTACAGCTATTTTTTTTTCCTGTTACAGTCTTTTAGTCCTTTTTGCACCTATGCAAACAGTTTTGTGAACTTTGAGAATGGTCCTCTGTGCATTAAAATGTATTTGCTGTTGAAATGTTAAATCAAACAGCAGCTTGAATATTTTTAAAGGTCATAGTCACTGAAGCAAAACACACATTGCACACACCTTTTTGAACTGTTTTTCTCTTTTTTTTTTCTTTTTTAAACATGGAATCCTTCAGTATATAGACAGTGCTGCAACTAAAATGTGTAGAGTGAAATCTAATTTTGTTTTACAGGAATTAAAAAGCATGATGGTGTTTGCATTTTCCATTTGCCTTTCATAGGTGATAAAGAAGAAAAATACCAGATTTTTTTTTTTATTATTTTTTTTTTTTTTTTAGAAAAAGCCCAGGTCTGTTAGTAATTCATCTTTCCAGTGTTTTCTCCATCACTCTGAAGCTCCAGGAGTGTGTCTGGGTCAAGTGCATCAGTGGCTTAAATGAAAGTGTGTCTGAGAATGCAGTTCTGCAACCAGGGCTGAATGATGAGGCATTTTCCACTGCTATGGGACTGCAGCTCTGCGAGCATCTAAAGAAATGCTCTGGCTGCTACAGCAATAAAGTGTTTTATATGTATCATAT
>NW_010326588.1:16290-73010 GCF_000700745.2 Antrostomus carolinensis | reverse complement strand
CAGGAATGCTTTGCAAACTTACATTATTTTCTGATAGTGGAATGATTCTGGTTTTAGTTATATCTGGTCATCTAGCTACAGCTAATGTGTTAAATCCCACCTTAATTTGTCTCTTTTGGCTGTCAACTATATGTAGATGTAAGTTCAAAGTGCATGTCTATTTATAAAGCAGTAAACCAGTAAAATTGCATGGAATTTTACACTCATGCTTTTGGATATACTGTATTCTTACTGTACATTCAAGATAAAGAGTTGCTCACTCAAATGAGAAAACTAATTCAATAATATCACCAGAGATGCAATTGCCCTAAGTACTACTACTCCAAGTGACAGACATAAAGCGTGAGAGAGGATCAGAGAATTTAGAAGTCTTTGCTCAGAGTCAGGTCTTAGACATATAGACAGACATTTAGCCTTTCAGCATGGGGGCACTGACAACTGCAGGCCTGGCATTGCTTCTCCATAGTGAAGTTCAATTGTCCTTGGAGTTTTGGTTCATAGATCCATCATTGTCATGTAAGAAACATGAGGGGATTATTTCTTCTTCTGTTTAATGACTGTTAGCTCCTAGCTCATTAATTTTAAGATCAATCCATCCATCCTGTGTGCATTATATCACATAGATTTTTTCTTCTTCTTCCTTTCCCTTATTTGTCAAAATAAAACAGAGGTGATGGTGCAATTATTTCTTTCAAGGGAATTAATTTGAAGCGTAATTAAATAAAAAGCCCTTATTAGATCTTTCCACTGTAGCTGGTGAAATTAAAAATCTAATCTTTCCTGCACTCAGAAGGGGGAGAATTCTTATAATTTGCATAAGGTTACATTGCAAATAAAAGAAGACAAAAATAACAGAATTTTAAGTAGGTTAGGATTTGAAAAACATTAATTTTATTTTCACAAGGATGAACTTGGCCTGCTGTAATGTCAACAGAGGTTACTCCAGTTGCTGCTATGAGTTTAGCAGAAACTATCCAGCAGAGCTTAGCCTGGCAAGGTGCTGGTTGTCTTCCAGCTCTCCTTCACTCCTGTTGCAAGAAGCACTCAGCACTTAATGGGCCTTGATCAAACTGCTTGTAATTAAGGACTTGGGTCTCTCCCTCAAATAATCTAATCATTCTGTTCTTTTATTTCACATATATTCTACTTGAAGCAGACATAATATGAAAGAGCAAATGCTTGACCCATGCCTAAAAGAAGCTGCATTCTTTGTGTTAGCTCCTGAATGAGTTCTAAATATCTGCCCATAAGTTTTTTTCTGAGGTAATATTACTTTTTATGTCTATGGGGAAGTCATTAACACCCTTATGCTCTGAATCAAAATTATTATAACCAAAACCAAAACCACAAAAACCAACAAAAAACCCACCCAAAACCAAGACAGAACCACAACAGGGCTTTGTGGTGCCATAAATGACTGAGTTATAATTTATTAATTTAACAGACTATCATCTAGGCAGTGTCCAATTCTGTAATTACAAGTTCTGTGGTGTAAGCATCTGATAACAGCAGAACATCAATATGTATGTGGCTGTACATACAGAGTGTTTCAGTAATTCAGAAAAAATGGTGTGTAAGTCATCTGTGAGGATGCTGGTGGAGGTGGTCAGGAGGAAAAACACCATTTGTTTCTGCAGCTGTGGGGTTGTTCATTCATCAGCATGTTTTTGTGCTCTGAAAATAAAGAAATGATGCATACAAATCTGAGTACCTCCTTGACACTTCTAAGAGCGTTTTGCACAGTCTGGTGCTATGGATGATGTATAGATGTATAAAGAATGATGTGATTTGCATGTTTTAGGTGTGATTGTGAATGGCAGGACTGATTAACAGAAATTAAATGAAATTAACTGCATGTGTTTTTAAATAGACAGCTGAAACATTGGGAAAGCTTTCTCAAAATACTCATATACTTCACATGCAAATTTTTTTCTGAAATTTAATTGAAATTTTAATGATTTAAAATCATTTCTCTGGAAGGAGAATACTGTACAGCCTACTTAGAAACAAAAATCATTTGTTACCATGCTAAAATTAATTAACCTGATGGAGTGCTACAATCTGTGCAACATCAAATAATTGTAATTAGCACTTCTGTGATGTAAGCACCTGGGAACAACAAAACCTGTTTAGCCTGTTTCTCTGCATTTTTATTCTTTTATTTTGCTGGATGAGGCCCTCCAGCTCCTATGAATGTCCACTGTAGCTCAAACCCCCCAAAATGTGATTATGTAATAATTTAAAGTTACATGAAATAAAAACGAGAGCCCAAGCCATGCAATTCCACACCAAAATTTATGAGTGGAGATCCAGAACCTCTTGTTGCTGACACCTCTTGTGTTTGATAGGGCAGAAAAATGAGTCATGGGAAATACCTTTCCCCTCTCCCCTGGGTTCTGCATAATTTGCGCTGCTGCTGGCAGTAAAAGGGGGATGTCATCAGAAAAACAGGCCTTTCGGTGTATGACTGCAGCTTTCCTCTGGGTATAGTAAAGGAACTGGAACCATCGGTGCTGTGCTGCACGTGGCCTTGACTCTTCATATGCCCAGTGGTCAGATAGCACAATCCCAAGGTAACAAATAGACATTTAAAACCCATTCGCTGTACAAACATATGGGGTGAGGTGTAGTGTAGAAGACAAAATATTTCAATTCCAGTTAGCCCTGGATTAAGATTCGAGTGCATTATTAGAGAGTTTCTGAGGGCACCTGACTTTCCTCTGAGGCAGAGGGGCAGCTTTTTTTTTACCATGTATGTGTATTTGTCAAATGAGGAAGACATCTCTTGCCCTTTTTTTCAGAGTAGATTTCACTGAGCTGAACTGTCCTGAAAGGCTGAATAGTGCAAACTGCAGCTGCTGTGGCTGAAGCCAAAGCAGCTCATTTAGGCAGGAAGCACAGGATGATTTAGAAAATGAAGGCTTCTTGTAGTGTTTTATTCATGATTAAGAGCTAGCTTGGAGAGGAGGGGAGAGTAAATGGGGTGGTGTGGGTGGGGAAAAGGGGAATAATGCAATTGTAGAATCATTAGCAAGCAATTTAGAGATCTCTACAATGGCTGTGGTCCCCCCTCCTTCTCAGGAGGTATGTACACATGTGCCACAGCCTTGATTAGTTTTGATATTTTCTCTCCTTAACATCATAGAATTGTTTTGGTTGGAAAAGACCTTTAAGATCGTCGAGTCCAACCACAAACCTAACACTGCCTAGGCCACCACTAAATCATGTCCTTAAAAGAGGAACAAAGGCTCTCACCTGGGTGGGCTAAGACACTGGGACGGGGTTGGAGATGTAACCTAGTCCTTTGTGACCCATCAGTGATTGAGCAAGGCATGTACTGTGCCCACAGCACATAAAGGTCAGGGTGTGCTGTGCCCATGCATGCATTTCTGTACCCCAGCAGACTGTTCAGGTATTGAAATGGGTTGGGGAACCTCAGCCTGGTCACTACCTCCTGCCCAGAGACCCTGGGATGGAGGTAGAGAGAAGCAAGCATCAGCCCTTCATGTGAGGGCTTGCTGTCCACCTCTTTAACAACCCCTCCCCAAAGTCACAGGTGTGACATGGAGAAGTCTTCACCTGAAATACACCCAAACCCACAGGTGTACAGAACACACCCCTCAAACCTTCTGTCATAGAGAGGGATAAATAGATATATAGGGGGATAAACAGAGGGGAAAGGGTTTTGCTGATCTTTAAAAACATTGCAGTGAGTGTTTTTGGAGGTGCATCTGTTGTCAGAGCAATCAAAATCTTTAGCAGAGGAACGGGTAGGCAGTACGATTAGGGTATTCACAAGTTTCCCAGCAGCTTCTGTCAAAATAAACATTATTTTATTAACAGAATAAGCAATAATGCCTAGATGCTCTATAGAAACATGACTATATTTTCCTTGCTTATTGCAACAACTTTGTGATAAGATAAAGAGCAGAATCATTTAATCACATGTATGTTACTTATAATAAATATATTATGTTTTCAAAAAAGCCTAAGTGATTTATAGATCTAGATTTACTTCTGTAACAGCTTAAGTATTAGAAATGTGAGTTGCTTTGTAAATCAGTGGTACTTAGGCTCTAAAGATACTTACATGCTTTTAAAATTATATTAAATGGTTTGAAATAGAAATGATTTGTGGATAAACTATTAATTCTGAATTAAACAGGATTTCAGGCTGATTTTAAGATTATTCTGAAGTGTCCCTAAATCTAATAAGCTAGTTATTTAAGTTTATCATTACACCCATTATTATCTTAATATATTAACATAAATATGCATTTTTAATGCCCATTTTAGGTTATGTTTCCAATGTCTTTAATAAAAAGTATTTAATATGTTCTATGTGTTCTGTCAGAACTACTCCCCACCATGCACACCCATACAGACCATTTAACTTCAGTAACTGCTTTTAATGTGTGAAAAGCTTCTTCACTTTTAGAATTGAAGTATGTTCTCATTCTTCACAGGAATGACCTCTTCTCCTTCCTAGGAAAAAGATGAAACTGATAATCCAGAGGTCGCTTGGATGTGGGTATTCCTATTTCTTTTACCTGAGGTATGTAAAACGATTTCTCACAGCCCTGATTAATGTTCTAATCAAGAGAACCTTCTCAGAATCTTGTTCATTCTGGTATGGAGGAGCTGAGGTGGCCCCTATTCTGCAGCTGGATACAGTGAGGAGCTGCAAAATCTTTCTTAATGAAAAACTCTATTTAACTTGACATATTTCTAGGAAAAGTTTTGAAATAGAAATTTTCAAGCAATGCACTGGAGAATCTCCAGACAGTGTCTGTAGCAGCTGCTGTTTCCACAGCATTGCCTGCAAGCCCTACCTCACTTCTAACATGTTCAAACACACTGCGCAGGGAAGACTCCTTAGAGGATCTTGCCAGGGAATGAGGAAACAGTCAAAAGGCATCAGGAGCATAATTTATGTGGTAGCTCTCTGCTAACCAGCTCAGACTGCTGATTTGCCAGGCTTGGACCCTACTTGCCACGTTATTTCGATATCTGCAGAAGTTACTTGGGGAGCCATATGGAGCTTCTCTGTACAGAACTGAGAAGAAGTTTTGTGCTTGCTTTTACAGCATTAACACTTTTTTTTTTTTCCTTCCCACTTGTATCTTCACCTCATTAGTGGTTACTGTCCAAGTCCAAGCAGCATCTTATGGACATAACGGTAACCACAGTGGCTCATGGCCAACATTTACATAGTGCTGTTGCATTTCTGTTATGCCTGTTGAGCTGTTTACAACTAAGTGGCAGCTAGTATGATTTTTAAACCAGATCTATCTTTTTAGTGGAGCCAAATCTGGTGTAAAAGTTAATATTATTTTCCACTTACAAAAAGTCATCCTAGAGCATACTTTCTGGGCCTACAGGACTGTATACACGTGTCCATTAGATTCCCCAAACCAGTGGATAAAGTGCTTCTGTGTTGCAGGGAAATCTTTTTCCATTCCGCTTGATTTTGAGCAAGGAACTAATTTCAGATCTGCATCTTAGGGAAACGTGACAATTACAAAACTCCTGAATACTCTGCAATAAGACCCTCTCAGTCTCTTCTTCTGCAACTGTCCCACTCACTGCAACAAGTATGTGAACATAAATCTGCCACTTCCAAGGTGAATGCTTCAGTAAAAAGTGTTTTGAGAGGATAATTTTCCTCATGGAAATGTTTCCTGGCAGTATGGAAAGAGATACTGTAGTTTAGAAAAGACTAGATACTTTCATACCAAATATGTCTGCCTTCAATCACTTTAAAAGTGAAATGAGAATAATGACTATTACAACAATATCATATCTGAATATTCCAGTAATAGCTCTTTATGTTCTGGAGTATTAGCAGCTTTCATGAAATATTGCAAAGATTATATTTTTATAGAGGAAGAAATATATTTTAAAATGCAATTCTAAACAATATTGTGGGGTTCTAAGTTAAAGGAAGCCAAACTGAATGTCTTTCCAGATCTTTATTTCAAAACCAAACAGAAGAAATTTCTGTCTTTTTCACAATAGCTGAAACACTCAGGGTTTAGCACGTCCAGTGACCACAGGGAGTTACACTTGTGACCATGTCTTACTGTCCATCTTGTGAGGAAATTTGACATTAATTAATATTTCAGTAGGGTTTTATCCTGTTTTTTGTTAGCATTCTGAGAGGAATTAGAAATACAATTAATTTTTCTGTTCTGCTGCAGGGTTAGTTAATGAGAATTAAATGATCGGAGAGCTACCCACTCCTCTGAAGTCAGCCAGCCATTCTCATTAAGGCTTGTTTCTCCCGGTTTTAATGGACAGTTCTGCTTGATGTCTCTCTGTCATTTTTTAGCTGCCTATTTAGAAAGCTGGCTTGCAAACATTTTCTTTTTACAACACGTCAGCCAGTCTTAGAAAGGTTTCTCAAAAAAATTGCTAGCACAGAGTTTAAAATGGATTTAAACTGCTGGGTAGATGTTCACGCGTGGAGGAAGAGTGGGTGAGGGATGGCTTTAAAGGTGATTGGCAATTGGGAACACTGGAGTGATCAAGTCCTGCTTTATAGTACAACAGCTGAGA
The DNA here is from genome assembly GCF_000700745.2 of Antrostomus carolinensis. NCBI lineage: Eukaryota > Metazoa > Chordata > Aves > Caprimulgiformes > Caprimulgidae > Antrostomus > Antrostomus carolinensis. The sequence continues at coordinate 66,452 of NW_010326588.1, read as the reverse complement.
TCTATCTTGTATATTAGTCAGTAATTTTTATGCTATTGATGTGTAAAGGGAGACAGGTGCAAGAGAAAAGATCTTGTCATAAATCATGTGTGTGCTTTTGTTACCGTAGAAGTCAAGAACTAGAAACTCCACTAGTTCCAGATACAGAAGCTTCCTTACAGAAGCACTTACTGCAGATTATAAACTCCAGAGTAACTAACAATTAGATGATGCAGATAAACTTGACTTTGTGGGAGGGAACAAAATAAAACAAACATACAGATTCTGAGCAATGTTATGAGAGAAGAGTCCTTGAGGGAAATGTACGCTTGAGGTTACAGTCTCACAGTACTTCAGTCCCTAAACAAAACAAGGAAAAAGAAAGGGGAAAGAAATATGTTTAAAATTATGATTAAATAGCCTGCTCAAGTAGGAAGAGATTATGTGATCTCAGCAAGTATCTTGCCAAAAATGGTGAGACCAACCCACTGAAATCAAGGAGTGTTAATAGTGCCTTGCTGGAATTCAAAAAAGAGAGAAAAGGGAAAAAATTGAAGAGCATGAAGGTGGAGGTGAACAAAAACTACCAGATGTGCATTTTTTAGTGACTGGCCTGAAAAAAGCCTGCTGGAAAATGGTACCACCACAGAGTAAGTGCCATCAGTCATGTGTGATGATTTCTTCACATCAGCTTTTTGACAGAGACTGATGACACCTATTCAGACCTGGTTTTCAGTAAAGAAGAAGAAAGCACTGGACTGTGACATGATAAACCTAAACCAAGCACATTATAAAGGTTAAATATACAGCTGTGTTTCTTTTAATTGGCAATGTAGATCAGTAGGATCCATTTTAAGCCTGGAAAGCCAAGAGACAGGAACAATTTAGCTATACACAGAGAATAAGTTAATGTGAGCATTTGCAGTTGCTGAAGGAAAAAAACATTGCTAGCACAGTGAAAAACAAAGCAATTAGATATTGAATGTCTGTGGTAGTTTAAAACTCTTACATTTTCCACATGATGAATGAATCAAGAAGATGGATAAATCAAGAGGATTTTTCCAGAGATCTGCTACATTTACTGTGGTTCCAAAGAAGAGTGGGAGATCGCTGTGCGGGTAAAGCAAGATGCTTCTGCTGTGCTCTGCTGTGTATGTACTGTATTGCTGGGCAGGCTTGAAAGCAAGCAGATGCATGGTGTGTTCCACAAATCACTATTTTACATGTTAGCAGTAAGTCTATTCAGGTCTTTCTGTTTTTTGGTTTTTTTTTTACTCCCCTGTAACATACATTTTTTTCCTGAGGACATGTTTCAGTTTTAAAGTGTAGTTTTTAACTAAATTTTAGCATCAGTTTTGGACTTGCATTTTAAAACTTGCACCATAAAACTGTCATCACTATTTGCCTACACACCATGGTAGAATCGATCCTCTGGAGCAACTACTACAGCCCAAAGATCCCAGTGCGGTCAGCTAATCCCAACGTTGCTGAATTAACCCGTGTTTCAGCCATTATCAGCAGGACGATCTTTGGCATGAGTTGGATCACTTTTGGTAATGATTATCCTGAGGTGAAGGAGCAATAAATGTGGATTTTTAAAATGAACATGGCTCATTCAAATACACATTGCCATCCTAGTAAATTCCTGACATTAAATGAAGTGGTTCCTCTTATGACTTTCAGTTTCTTCAGTCAAAAAGATTTCTGATGGGAAATTTTCTGCTGTGCTCTGGGGCATGAATAAATGACGGTTCACCTTGTTAAAAAGCTGTGTTATAATAATTAATTATAGTAATCTTTCTCTACTAATTGATGAGCACAAGCTAAATTCCTTCCCTTCTTGATCTCTGTTCTCTCTGTTCCAGGCGTGATGTACTACACAGATGTATTTTGTTATCACCTATAACCTCCGTTACACAAATTGCATAACCTTTCCAAAAAATAGAGAATAAAATTAAGTGCCATTTACAAAATTTATATTTAAAATGTCTCTGTCATATTTCCAATGGGAATTGCATAATTACCATATCCTTTCCCCTGCAACCTGCTGTTTGGCAAAGAAGCTTTGACTGACACTTGCTAGTATGTGTCCCCTCCATTGCAGGTACACGGGTATAACATGGTGAAGGACTTTGGGTGATACTTGAGCAACTCCTGACCTTGAATCTAGTGCTTTGGGAACTTGTCCAAGAGTGAGATGCCTGAGACCTATTAGCCAACCCCAAGCTATTCTCAACTCCGGACAAACTTTAAGGTAAAAATAGAGTGTAAAGCTTAAGAAATCTGCTTCTTCATGCAAAGACAGCTGCAGAGAGGCTCTAATTCTCATGCTGGTTTGACTTCAAGGAGGTTTCTACATTACAGACACCCAAGCAGGTTCTCAGGTCAAACTGTTACAGGGCTAGAGCCGAGTCCCCTTGACAAACCTGCAAAAGGTGAAGTATTTTTTCTTACATTGTCCTTTCTCAGCTGGGTTTCTGTGGAATTGTCCTGGTTTTTAGCTGAAACAGAGCTGGGTTTCTTTTTCAGTAGCTGGAATAGTGCTTCGTTTTTTCAGCCTGGGACTTGTTATGAGAGAGACACTGATAACATACCAGTGTTTACATTTTTGTTGCTGGAAGTGAAGGACTTTGTGTTCTGCTAGTCAACATGCACAAGATCTAAGGGGGTGAGGAATATTTAAATTAATAAGCCAAATTGGCATTTGGATATGTCAATGGGATATTCCGTATCATATCACATCATGTCCAGTATATTAGTGAGGGGCTCTTTCTCTTTTGTCTCTCTCTGGCTTTCCCTCAGGCTCTCACCCTTCTGGGATTGCGGTTTCAGTTCGGGATTGTCGCTCCTCCGGGATCGTTATCTGGGAACAGGCCGGGCTTTGTCGGCAGGTGGTGAGCAGTTGCACTGAGTATCATTCTTTTGTATATTTTGTTACTGTTATCATTAGCACTACTTTTTAAATATTTGTATTGCTTTAAGTTTTCTTTTATTTCTATTATTAAACTGATCTTATCTCAACCTACAAGTCTCCTTATCCTTGTCCCCCAATCGTCTCCCCTATCCCCTGGGGGTGGGGGGTGTGTGTGTGAACGGCTGTGTTGGCTGCTAGCCAAGGGCTAGCCCAGTGAAACTATCACAGGAATGAAACTCCATGTGCTGTTGCAAGATTTTGCAACTCTTCATCCTGGCAAATTATTCAATCTGTATGGTAGCTGATGGCTCTGTTCATATCTCCTAGTCAATGCACAACTTCCATCTTGTACAGCCTCAGTCTTTATAGGAAGACCATGATGATGTTTTTCTAGTAGAAGTTGTTTACTTGTCTGCAACTATTTAACTTTTCAATTACTGTGATTTTGAAAAACTGGTAGTACAGAATCTGTGACTGAGTCAAGTCTAACAGGCCAAATATATAAGGTTGTCATAGGGATCTTCAAGAGAAAATCCATCAGAGGGCCACAAAGATGATGAGGGGCCTGGAGCATCTGGCTTACAAGGGGAGGCTGATAGAGCTGGGACTCTTCAGCCTGGAGAAAAGAAGATCGAGAGGGGACCTTATCAATGTCTATAAATACCTGAAGTGTAGGGGCCAAATAGGTGGGGCCAGGGTTTTTTTCAGTAGTGCCCAGTGACAGAACAAGGGACAGTGGGCAAAAACTGGAACACTGAAAGTTCCATACCAACTTAAGGAAAAACTTCTTTACTGTGAGGGTGTTGGAGCACTGGAACAGGATGCCCAGAGAGGTTGTGGAGTCTCCATCTCTGGAGATGTTCAAAACCCACCTGGACACTTCCCTGTGCAACCTGTTGTAGGGAACCTGCTTTGGCAGGAGGGTTGGACTAGATGATCTCCTGAGGTCCCTTCCAACCCCTACAATTCTGTGATTCTGTGATCAGATGGGCTTTTGCTTACTCAGGACTCTGCCAGTGGTACCTGCAAAATCCTACCCTTGCTAAAACTTCCTGGATTTTCTAAACTGAACACCTTTTCCCCAAGGGAATGCGTTTTATCTTCTAGCATAAAGTGAAACTGTTTTGCATTTTTGCATTAGACTGGATACAAATCAGCCAATTTTGTATTTCAGGAAAACTTTGCTTGGTGTCACCTACTGGTGTTTTAGTCCAGAAGTTGTGTATTTGCTCTTTGCTGCTTCCTAAGCTTGGAAAACTCCCTTATGTACCTTGCCTGTATCTCTTCAGTATCTAGAAAGCTCATAAGTTCTCCTCATGAGTCTATTTCTTACTCTTGCCAGAAGGTTCATTTATATTAGTGGAATGAGATGTATAAGGAATTTAGCGAATTTCACCCTGGCTCACCCATATGTAAAAAAAAAAAAAGTTGAGAAAATCTGTAGCTTAAATAAAGTTTAGTTTGTCCTGCAGCTGTAAGACTTTACTGCAGGTCATGCCTTTTGTATGTGTTCGGAGCATGCTTCCATCCTGTCACTTATCCACACTGTTGAACACCATTGCTGAGCTCTGTGACTCCCTTTGTTTGGGTGTTATATGAAAGCTAGACTTTCTGGGTGGGTTTTGACTCCTTTTTCTGGGTACTGTGGCTGGACACAGAGCTTTGGGCTCAGGTGGGGTAACTAACAGCTGGAGGGACGGCAACTGACCCCTGACACCCCACTCCTCCAGCTGCAAACTGCCATCTCCCATTTGAGCTGATATCTGACTCTGCTTAACCCATTTTCCCCTGGACATCAGAGCTTTAGCCCCAGTGATGGAGGCTGGTTTAACATGGGTGGTTACCTCTCATTTTTACACTTGGAAATCAATTTTGCTACTTGTCTGGGCTCATGAGAACTTTCCCTTACCTGACCTAATGTGCATGCAGTCCTACCCACCAAATGTCTTGTCTTAAAATAAATTCATTCATATCAAAGGTGCTGAGATCTTTCAAATGTGGCAGAGAGCAGCTAGGGATTCACAAGGGCAAGCAATGTCTGCAGGGAAAACCTTCCACAGGCACGCTTAACATTTCTTTGGAGAACAAGGTTTTACTTTCAAGGGTGGAAGAAGCTATCTGAATATTTTAAGGATGAATTAATTTCATAAAGGCATGCAGAGAGGTGCAGATCTGGACCTTATAATCTTAATTATATTACCAATAGGAGGTGGAGAAAGTTTTTTATGCATAAAAGAGTAAAGCAGGGGCTCCACTGCCTCTCATCCTTGCATCTTCCAGTGTGTTATGAGCTTCTGGTACACTTATGGCAGTATTAATAATAGCATTTATTAAAAAATATCCTGGTGTAGCTCTGTTTGCTGATTAATTGTGATCTCCACTGTTGCTGGAGAAGATAATCTCCAAGTAGCCTACTTGATCTGACTAAGGAAAGGCTGAGTGAGACAAGGCTATACTTACCAAGCTGTAGAAGGATAATCTTTTCAAGTGGAGATGATTTGGAAACAAAAACAAGAGAAAAGAAGGAAAATCATATTGGGCATGGGCATTTTCTCTGGTAATTTTGCTGAAGTCTTTTCATGCAAGTTCTAGAACTATTGATAATATTTTATTCCATAAAATATTTTGGTAAATCTTCAGCTCTTGCAGTTTTATATGACTGCTGAGTTTACAGGTTCTACAATCATTCAGAAAAGCTGGAAAGGAAAAAAAAAAAAACAAAACCAAGAAAACTCCACTAATTTATTATCTGTAAGTAAATGGCTTCTGAATTCAGTGTCATGAGGGAACAAATTCTAGCAGACTCAAGATAAACAGCACAGTGAACTTGCATCTTTCTGTAATCAGCGATTTCCTCTTGTAGCTGATGAATCTTTTTTTCTCTCTCTGAAAATATTAAATCAAAAGCTAACTGGGAATCCAGAGACTGTATGCAATACTTATTTCCATCTTTTTCTTTCTCTTGATCGTGACTTCTACATTCTAAATAGTTTTCTAAAGGTGCCGTCAACTGGTTGACCTCCGAATCATGCAGGCACCAGTGGAAGAATGTAAGAATCTGTTACAAACTTTAAAGTCTGACTTGGGAAAAGGCTGCAACTTTTTAAATGGTTGCTGTTCCAGAGCAGTAAGGCTATAGAGAAATATAATTTAAAATTTTTTTGGTATTTTATAGTTTCATAAAACTTAATGAAAGCTATGTCTAAAATTTAGCTATTTTCAATACATTTTTGTCACACCTGAATACTTAAAAAATGGTGAATTTAACATAAAAGTACTTGCAATAAAATACTGAACTATATGCTTCATGAGTTTATAGTGCTTTTGAATACACAATAAATATCACTATCTTAAATGGGATTGTTTTACAAAGGCTTAATGCTTTTGGCTATTATTTTTTGTCTGGTGCTTCCTTCTCAGCAACCATTTCAAACAGAAGATCCATGTGCAACTTTCTGGGTTGTTTTTTCCATTGAGTTTGCAATAAACTGGAGTCTTCTGCAAAATCCTCAGAGCAAGAGTGGCACAGCCTATTATTTTAAATTTTCCCTCTCATGTGTCACCTAACATCCACATACTCTGAGGGTTATTTCCAGTCTAAAAGACTTCAAGAAGTCCTCTGAAAAGACTTCAAAACTCTTTGCTCTAATGTCAGCTTTAAAGCAAAGGCACAAAGTTGGTATTGCAACTTTTAGGGGCTTGCCGGGGGCAAGGTAGATTAGTCCTGTGGGGAGCAAAAATTGCAGAGACACTTTTCAGGGCTTCTTCACAAAGACCATGCACATTAGCCTACAATTCTAATGGTGCAAATGGCAGGCATTTGTCCTTGCTCACACTTCAAAGGCTGTTTACAGCTAGCATACTGACCCAGAGCAACTCCCTTGTGGTTCCCACTCTATACCATGCTGCCATTAGGGTTTTTTTAAACCTCCTCTAGCTTTTCCAGCCTGAGAAGTAGCCAGCCTGACAATCAGACTTTGCTGGTACTGAGGAAGGCAGTGTGGAAAACTTGATCATTCACTCTTTTCCTCCCTCATCATTTTCCTCCATAATTTTTCCATTTTAGGTAGAATAACATATTTTATTTGACTTCATATGAAATGCTTCATTTTGAAGGCCTTGCTCCTTGCTGGTTTTTTAGGTCCACTTCTGTGGTACTGAAAACTATACCAAGCAGACACTCCACAAAGTAAAAATATTTTTCTCAGAGTATACAATTGCGTTCTGGAATGTCCACAACTTGGTGAAACTTTCAACATTGTGCCTGAACAGTTTTTCTGCACTGCTAACCCCTTTCCTCAAGGGTTTGTGCCTAATAAGTGCCTCATGGCCAAGGAGAACTCAAGAGTGTGCAGGATCAAGGTGGTTGGAGCCAAACACCAGAGTATGGGTGTTTGACCGAGAAACTCTCAGCATAGTCTTGTTTCTGAAAAATGAACGTATTACTGGTGCTAAAATGGTTTGACCCTACTTCTAGCACTTGGTTGCCTGAAACCTGTGTTTTCATTACTATGAAATCAAAAATGTTTTCTTAAAGCAGAAAAGTTGCCATCCTTTTATGCTTCTCAGTTTATTTTTTTCTTCAGAAGTTGTTCATACATTAATTTGATTACATAATTAAATTAAGCACTATGACATTGAAAAAAAACATTTAAGTTGCCTTTAAATTTGAAACTGGAAAAGAAATGAGCATAGGACAAGATTACCCTTTGCAAAGCTAAAACCCTGGTAACATTCCAAAGCAGTAACAAATTATAATGATTTTTTGACTGACAAAGAAGTATAATTCCTTCATTTCAGCGGGTAACTGTTCCTTGTATCCTTGGTTTGTTCAGCTCTATTTTCCATCTACTTCTGCAACGCTGTTTGTTGTTAAAAGCATTCTTTTATCTGAGAAACACCCTTAAACAGCTCTATGGACCTACCAGTGAGCATTAAAAGCATACTGAGGGAACACTCTTTTATGTAGAGGGTCAGGGTGTTTTTCTGCGGCATGTACTCTGGTAAGCTTTTCAGGTTTAAGATTAAAAGTCTGCAATCTTCTGCCAAAATACTTGCAATCTATTTCAGTCTGGATTGCATCAGGAGTTGGTAGCTTGAGCCCAGCTTTCTGCTCAGGGCCTTTTAGCCAAAGAGAATTTTAGAGCAGTGATATTCTTATAGCCTGAGGGTTATTTCCAGTCTAAAAGACTTCAGGAAGTCCTCTGAAAAGACTACAAAATGGTTTAAAAACCCCCATCCCACCCTAAAAAAACCTAAACCACCCTTATATTCCCATGTAGGACTGCATGAGTAGGGTAAACAGGAAGAAAATAGTGATATAAGTTTCATCCAAATGAAGGTTTAAAATTAATCCTAGTTTTCACTTATTGTAAATGAAAATCGTTATGGTATCAGAGCATGGGAGAGCAGCTGAGTTATCTTTTAGAGCCGTCAGGTAGTTCTTCAGTTTCAAGAAAACTGAGGAATACTGTTGGGCACTCTTTTCATATGTCCTTCTTTGTAAGGGTTGGAAGGCAGAAACTTCGCCAGATGTGCTGGCTTGTGCATCATTATAGCATTTCCTCCTCTAAGACACTGTCTACTTGCTATGGAAGGACGTGACTGCATGGCAATGGTCTGCAGTACTTATTCTTCAATAACTTTTTGATAAGTTTACTTTCTTCAATGAAACTGAGCAAAGGGGCCATTAGTGTGTCAAAGCAGAGTGGGGGCATGGGCAGGGGGGCTTGGTACTGATTGCTTAATGTGCTTTCGTTTCACACCTGAGGACTCTTTTTTCCCTTAACAATGGCTTTCCTGGGTATGTAAGCCCTCATTCACTGCCTTGGAGATGGCTGAGCTGAGCGTCTTTAGGAGATCTGGTCTCATCTCACTAAAGAGAATTGGAAATGGAAATAGAAAGGACCTGCTTCAGTGTGGGTGTTAAATAACTGCCTCTGAAAAGCCTTTTCTCTACTGAGTACCTCAGTCTGTGCCTGGAAACTTTACTCCTTCCCAGCCCTCCCCACTTCCCCAAGACTCCCATAATATCAAAAACACCAAACAAACCCTCTGTCCTAGGCCTGGTGCAGGAGCTCTCCCATCCTTTCATCTTATTGGATTTTTTTTTAATTTTATTTTTTTGGAGGGGGTGAAGAGTGCTTGTGTTTAACTTCAAGTAGGCAAGACTGTACATTTTGTCTGATCATTGTCAGAAGTACTCCTGCCCTACCTTGTGACTGCTGTATCTTTTCCTAATGGATATCATGGTGTTGTGTATTGCATGGAGCTCTTCTATCTTGACCAATATCACTGTAATTATAGTCCCTTTCTTTTGTAACTATTTTATTGTTGCTGAAAAATGAAGATACAGGACAGTGGCTGAAAAGCCAGTTGCATTCAGATCTCCTGATAAGTATCTGTCTTCAATTTTGTGACTTAAAAAGAAAGAGTCATTGCAATCTAGTAGCAAACTGAGCTTCCATGAATTGCAATGTCATCTTCTCAACCAAGCATAGTCCATACTCTTTATACAGTTGCAAACTCCTTTGACAAGGGCCAGAAATCAGAAGATAGCTTGTTTTTAAATAAGGAGGGACAAAGAGACAACTGATGAATAAAAAGTTCCGCTTTGTCCCTCTGAGACAGTCTGTCCTCACAACAAGAACCCCCACTCATTCCTCTAAAATTAGTCTGGAACAAAAGATGGAAACAATCTTTTTATCTCAAAATTGGGAAGGGGCTTTGAGAGCTTGCATTAAAGTCCTTGTTGTGTCTCTGGCTTACCAGGCTGTAAAAGCCTCCTATATGAAGGTCTCCTTCAGCCTCCTATATGAAGGTCTTGGGGGAAAAAAAAAAAAAATCATAAAGCCTTCCTCCCCCCATCCAAACAAGTGTTCAAACACATTGGGTGAGTCAATCCTAAAATTTCATCAGTACACTGTTGATCCTGACATGACTGGCTGTTTAAAGCTAACAAAAGATTACTCAGGATTTCATTTTTAGAGGAAGCTGAGCTGGTCAAAATATTACAAACATTATTATTATTTTTTTTTATTTGTTCAGAAAATATCTTCCAAGGGTTTGTGTCTGTTTCTCTATAGAATAGTTCTGATTAAATTCACCCCTAAGGGCCTTTAAAGTTAAACCTGAAAATCATGATCAGGTTCAGAAGTTTTGCTTACCCTAGAATAGCAAATAGACCAGTGGGTTGGTGCATTGGGTGTACCTGCAGCCAATGCCTTGGGCTTTTTAGGCAGAAGAGGGAACTGGACATGGATATTTTGTTTTCAACTTGCTATGCTGATGGAGGCCATGTTGTTTAGATCCTGTCTTAGATTGGGCTGTCGCCTTAGACTGATGATGTCTGCTCGGTCTGGAAGGGAGTACATGGACCCATCCTGCATTGATTTAGCGCAAAGTTTTCAGGACTTCATAATACAGATAAGTGACTCTTGGTCACTTTTGGTTTCCTCCTTGAATGTCTGCTGTCATACAGCAGAGTGGTGATTCCCCTGCTCACCTGTTCTTTTAGTCATGCTCTAAACAAGATCCCCTTTTGACAATATTTTCCTAAGGTATGCTGAGCTTTCATCTCTCCCTACAGTGTAGAGTCAGGGGTTTCTCTAGGCTTTAGATATATTGCATTTAAAGAGATAATGCTGGCTCCATGACAACACTAAGCATTTACAGTCTCAGAGAAACTGATATTGGTAATGCATCAGCCTAAGAAAACATCTGTGGTGTTGCAGCAGGAGAAAACACCCAGACACACAGCATCATCCATCCCCGCAGCTGCAAGGTGAGACATGCTAGCAGCCTGTGCACGTTGCAGAGGTCAGAGCTTCCCACAGGTGTGTTCCTCCTGTTTGTGAGCCAGTGGCAATCCTGCAAATAAGGCCCCCAGGGTCTACAGAGCTGTCCTAAGTCTTTCAGCAGGCAGCTCCTTGGTGTGAATGAAACCATGTCCATTTTGGCAAACTTCTCTCTGGTCATTTCCTTCACACCCTCAGTACATGGCTTCATGTTCAAGTATCTCCTTAGACACTTCACTGCCTAATATATTTTCTTTTTTCCCCAGTGACAGGAAATTAACAGGCTGATGCTGGAATGGTGCTGGTTACTGCCATGTTCTGATGGACCATCACAGGGAAAAATCTCTTCCCTTAGGGCAAGGATGCTGCCTGCAGGCATATTCTCATGGAAGAGGGGCTGGAGGGGAGTGCAGCAGAAACGCAGCCCTGCTTCTGCTCCGTGCTCAGAAATGAGGCACTGAAGTCCCTCTGGTGCTGAGCGGGCACTCTCTATGCCGTGGTGCTGTTTTCTATGCTTAACTACAAGCAGCAATGTATGTTATTGTGTGGGTCAAAGTGTTGATGCATCTTCCTGGACTAGAGCAAAAGAAGTCTCTTGTTTCTGCTTTTTTTTTTTTTTCTTTTCATTTTGTCTTGAATGCCATGGGTATAAAGATCTGTTAGTTAAGACTCCCATGTGCAGTCATTTCATATTGGTTTATTGTTTTTCTTTCTTTGAAGAAAGGTGGCAGAAAACCCATGGAAAGAATGAAGCTTTCATAAAGCCAAAATTGAATGCTGTGCCACTTTTAGGAGCTTTAAATACATGAAATTGCAATACTGAAATGCTGCAAACCGATGTAAGATTCACTGTTGACTCTCTACTCTCTCTCTTATGGCACACAGGCAAAGTCTCATAGACCAAATATCACTGAAATTGTATCCTTGTATAACTTTGCTGTTTACATAAGCACATTTTTAAAAACATGCTCCAGACAGTAATAAGAATTTACAGTGCTTCTCAAAGCACAAGATAATTCTATTTTAATTATAGAGGGTAGTTCTTAATTACTGAATACTCAGAGAAAAGTGCAAAAGAAATCCGATTTTCATGCTGTTATAATTAAAGGGAATACAAAATTAAAAAAATCCAAATAATCACAAGTTTGAATTATTAGCAAGGGAAATATTTTGTTTATTAAAATTTAGAAAAGATTGAAATACCAGAAATTAAACAATGACGTGCTGTAAAGCATTCATTTATGAGGAGACAGTATGATTGGGTGTCCCTAGTTCCATTTTTGTGCATCTTTTTTTTCCTATTCATCTTGCTTTTCCCTTTACTTTTCATGTATTCACTGTGTGACTTGTCTTCTTGTAGTCAAGAGGATCTGGGGTTAAATTGCTTTAACAGCAAAGTCATAAATTGCAATTAATCTGTGCAGTAGGGGGCAGCTTGCAGAAAATAATGTCTAATTTTTGTTCATTGCCTTCAGAATGTGAAAGGGGTGGCTCATGCAAATAGAGCTTTTAGTTAGTTGAAATATTGTTTTTAGTAATGTGCGTTCCTGTTTTCTGTAGATAAAGCATCGGTTGTCCATGTGCTCAGTGCATCACTATGTCTGAATTTCCTACTTTTATAAACAAAATGCTACAGACTGCAAACCACAAATTTCTGTCAAAGTATTTCTTAAAATGAATTGATTTTTACTTTTTTAATGAGATCTTATTCTCCTTCAGATTTTAGTGAAAGTTTTCCAGCCACTCATAAGAACAATACTGACCTGGGTATGGTTCTGATCTTTGATTAGTATCACTGTATGTAGGCATAGAGGGATATTGATAGGATGAAATTATTTATTTTTAACTTAAAGCAAGTGAGCTGAACTTCTGTCAAGAAAAACAACACTGCTCTATTTTCCAGGTTGTTTTCTACTATTCTTTTTTCAAGAAACACTTGTAAGAACTTAGAACCAATTGCGGAGTTGGGTGTTTTGTTTGTCTGGTCTAGAATATGTAGTTTCAGAAGAAATTAATCTCTCTGTCTGGAAGTTAAATTAGACTGTCTATAGAGCACTTGTGTCTGACTTTTCCTATTTTAAAGATAAATAAAACCTTTCCCACACAGACTCTGCACAGCAGACCTTGCAGTAGAAATACCATCTATGCGAAAATATATCAGCAGTGTAGTTCCAGACAGTCAAACTTCTGTAGCACACTTGCTGCCCTCAAAGCAATTTCTTCATTCTGTTCACGGAATAGAGCAGGCATCCTGAGGAGAATTCAATTATATTACTTAAACATGTGAATATGGTACCCAGGAGGCCTGCCTGGAGACTATGTAGATCATCTCAATTTTGGTATTTTTGATGTTGAATGATTGGATCTGGAAAATAAAATATTTTAATCTGAATTACTTTGTGTGGAGTTATTATTGCTATTGTTTTTATTATCTTTGATTTGTCACTGAGGAAAAAATTCCCCAAGGTTGGCTTCTCCCTCTGTTCAACCAAATAACTCTGGCACTCAGGTAAGTGCTGAAATATGGTGGAAGTGACAAACGTAATGCTTGTACTTTACATTTTTCAGGGCTTTCTAGGAGGGGTAGGCTGATAAAGTTTCTTCTCCATTTGGTATCTCCAGCTGAGGACACCAGGTACCCGTGCGGGACTTGGTTTCCAACCCTCTTCTCCATCAGGATGAGTATTATACACACAGAAAATCACACCTGTGTGATTTTAGGTATATCATAGCTATAGCTGGGCCTGTGTTTGGCATACTGGAAGATCTTCTTTATGGTTCAAGTTGCCTAAGGTCAATAACATTTAAGTTCCCCAAGAAAGCTGCGTGTTTGTCCCTACTGTTCCTCAGATGATAATGGAAGTAAAATAGAGACAAATAGAATCTTTTTGCAGTGCTTATTTTGTAAGGAAAAGCTTTCTTTCAAAATTCTTGGGAAACCCTGGACACTTTAATTAAAACCAAACCAAACCAAACCAAAAGAAAATGTTAGTTTCATTTATAAATGTGTTCTTTCTACAGCTGATGGAGAACACACTTCTCTGTCAAGGAACTCAGAGTGGCAAAGTTATGCTTTTGCACCGAATTGGCATTTTTCTTCCTGGTGGAAAAAGACAAGGAAGGTGAGTTAATCTAGGCCAAAATATTTTCAAAGGTTCTTCCAAGCTAACTGTTTTAATTCAAAATGTTGAAAAAAATTTTGAGAGAAGCCATCAGAATTGATTTTTTTGTGTAACAAATGTAACCTAGTTGGCAGAATTAGGAGACAGAACAATCTTTGAGAAGTAGGGAAGAAGGGAAAGTTTTTCTTTTCCTCTAAATACCAACTGTGTAAATTATTAGTAATGTGAAAGATCAGTCTGCATGCTTGGTACTCTTGTTACATCCAAGTGTTCCTGTATGGCAATGAATTTATTAATTGATTGAATGATACTTTGTGTTTTGGGGCTTGTATTTTGAGTAGCAGAGAAAATAAATCTGTGGTAGCACACTGACAGGCTGATTTATTTTGTTACCTTAACCTAAAGAGCTACTTTAAATGAGCTGCCTGCTATTGTAGACAGGTATCCAGTCACAGCTGGGTGGTTTTTGGGTCCAAAAGAAAGAGATTCTGCAGGCTGTGAAGGACTCCAGACTTCCCTTGACACCTGTGGTAAGTTAATGTTGAGTAGCTCTAGAGCCTCCAAGCTAAAGCTTGCTTGAGAGCTGAGCTGTTTGCATCAGGGAAGACCTGAGCAGGGGAACTATCAGATCGGTACAATACAAGATAAACTTCATTGGCACACAGCTTTATAATGGAAGAAGTCTCTGCCCTTTGTGTGATAATGGAGTTTATTTCAAGCAAATCTTGAATTTGGACAAACAGCAGAGGATTTACCTGCCACCTCCTGCATATGCCTCCCCTCTTATAGTGCTATAACATGAAGCAGGGCTATATTCCCTGGTGGCTGGGGCCCTGTTTGAACAACATGTGTGTGTGTAAAACCATCAGGGCTGCATTACAGCATCTTGCATTCATTAAATCTGATCTGTCAGCACAACTTAGCTTGATTTTTAGAACAAGAAATCTGAAATTAAAGATGGCTTGTTTATTCCCTGCTGTTTTCTCAGGCAGGTTAATTCTGATATGCACTAGAATTCTCCCTGAGAGCTGATTTTAATTTGGATTACAGTACCTACAACTGCAGGATAACATTGCAGTCTCTATGCAGTAGACAGGGATAAGGGAAGTGTCTCAGTGCACCCCAAGCTGCTGGCTTTGTACAGAAGTGATGTAAAAAATTAGCTTTGCACCATCCAGGGAATTCCAATATAAATGAGCATAGCACTGAATCAGATCCGACAAAGTGTGGCTTAAACAGCTGCTCCAGGTATCAGGCAATGAAGAATCATGGCAGGAGACTTCTGAATTTCATCTCCTCTCTTTGCTGTGCCTACCCCAACTTGTTCGTCTGATTCTTCATGAATTATGCCTGGGACAAGCATGGCAAAAGAGTCTAGACAAGCTGCTATTTGTTAAAATCCACAGTTCTTTCCTGGTGCAGAACTTCTGTTCTTGTGATAATTCTCAATGTGAAAAGGCAGGTAAGTTTGCTATAAAAATCTCAGGGCTGTAAAATCTCAGCACTTTGGAAAGAGAGGTTAACTATCTGTAAGGTTGATTGGTTGCCGTGCCCAGCTTCGCTTTGAACTGGCAAGCTTGAGTAAAAAATTTAATAAACACTTTGAATCCTGACTAGGATTACACATTTTTATAGGTACCAATATGAAAAGTGGCCTTCTGTATTCTTTGAGAGTGATGAAATATAAAAATATCTATTTGGAATGAAATGTAACATAAACTAGCCATGTTTCTTGGGTCCTGTCCAGGTTTCTAAGAAGCACTTTCCTCTGCCCAGTCTGGAAACTCGCTTATCCAAATAACAAACCTTTCAAAATTGATGGTGGGCTTCCTGAAAAATATTTTTGGGAATTTTCTCTGAAGACCTGCAAGTCAGCAACACATTTTATTCATCTCACTTGTGTAACTACTTCTCTAAAATACAAGTGTGTACTCCTGATATATCTTCTGTCACACAAGAAATATGTCTTGCCTGGCCCTTGAAAGCTGTACACCTTTTCTCTGGGTCATTCACAACTGCAATGCTGTGAAGATGGTTGCTGTGGCTATGGGCTAAATGGACTTGGCCCCAAGGACAAGTGGCATGGCACAGCTACACTTTTTTTGTTCGGTCTATGCAAAGTGCTTACAGGTTTGGTTTTTCTTTTCTCTTAATCTTAAAAGGGCTAATAGTAGCCTTGAGATCTGTAGCATCAATACAATTCATGGTATTAGCCCTAAATATTTAAACAGATTTTTCAATCTGCTTAAAGCATCTGAGTTTCAAAAGAACTTAAGCACTAAACTCTCTTTGAAAATCCTGAAGTTATCTGATAAAATTTGTATCTAGACTTGTTTTTTGGATGCTAACATTTAGGCATGGCTTAGGATCTTAACATTGAGAGCTGATCTCTCTATAACCCTACAGCAAGGGATCTGATGCATTGCACTGGTTTTCATTTATGTCTTGAAAAGTTTATCAGTTTATCAATTACTGGAATTTGGGATGATTTGCATTGATGAGATTGACAACAGTCAGAAGATGGATATGATACGTGCAGTAATTTTAGCTAGTAGGCAGAGTAGGGCTCTGATTAAAGGCTCAGGCTAGAGGGATGTGATTTACCGCACCAGGCCGGGTGCGGAGGGGACTTTGCAGCTCCAGTTCTCCCAGCAGGTTTAAGTCAGAGGGAAAACCACTGGCTGTAAACTCCATCGTGATTCATTAATGACTAAAAACTCCAGACAAGAACTGAATGTCATATTCTAAATATGATGTTATTAAATTTTTTCCTTTTTATTTGAAAGACATGGAGAGAATTCTTTGCAGGAATACTGCATCTTGATGAAAAGTTAGAATTGTTCAAGTTTACTTTTATCTTTCTATGAAAGTTTCTGGGTTCTCTTTGTGTACACAGGTTTTCCTTACACTGAAACCATTTTTTCCTCTACAAATCATGCACTTGTAACTTTTAGTAATGATTGGATGAATAAAGGAGTTACTTTACTATTAGCTTGGTGAAAAAATAACATGGCCTTAATGTTAAGATTACATGAGGATTAAGTGGATGAAGGAAAATGTCATAGTACCACATTAATAAAGGCAGCTCTTACATCCCTGGAACTGTGCATTGCTGAACAGGGGGTGCAGTCATGAGAAGGAATCAGATCTGGGCAGGAACTGCAAAGTTTTTAATTAGCAACTGAATACTGATTTTTCTGTACAAGAAGGAAGATGTTTGCAATCCCAAACATAAATACAGACTGGATGATGAGTGGATTGAGACCAGCTCCAAAGAGAAGGACTTGAAGGTGGTGAATGAGAAGCTCAACATGAGCCGGCAATGTGCGCTTGCAGCCCAGAAGGCCAACCGTATCCTGGGCTGCATCAAGAGAAGCGTGGCCAGCAGGTCGAGGGAGGTGATTCTGCCCCTCTACTCTGCTCTCGTAAGGCCCCACCTGGAGTACTGTGTCCAGTTCTGGCACCCCCAATGCAAGAAAGACATAGACCAGTTAGAATGAGTCCAGAGGAGGCCACAAGGATGATCCAAGGGCTGGAGCACCTCTCCTGTGAGGACAGGCTGAGAGAGTTGGGGCTGTTCAGCCTGGAAAAGAGAAGGCTTCAGGGAGATCTCATAGCGGCCTTCCAGTACCTGAAGGGGCCTACAAGAAAGCTGGGGAAGGACTTTTTACAAAGATAGGTAGTGATAGAACAAGGGGAAATGGCTTTAAACTGGAAGAGTGTAGGTTTAGATTAGATATTAGGAAGAAATTCTGTACTATGGGAGTGGGAGACACTGGAACAAGTTGCCCAAGGAAGTTGTGGATTCCCCCTCCCTGGAAGTGTTTAAGGCCAGGCTGGATGAGGCTTTGAACTTTGGCGGCTGGAACTAGATGATTTTTAAGGTCCCTGCTAACCCTAACCATTCTATGATTCTATGACATTTTGGAATGGAGAGGAAAACGTAAATTGAGATATGAATATTTGATTTCTGACAATATTGACTCCAAGAGGAGACAGTGGAGGTTGTTAGGGATGTAAAAATTGTAAATAAGATATTGTGTCTGGAAAAGGGGGGACATTTATACCCACCAAAAACAAACACAAGCAAGAGCTGGATGTTTCAAATCTTATTTCTGTCTATAATCTAAATCTGGAAGAGATCCTGCCTTATGTTCCCAAATGGACAGGTTACCACTGTTAGCCCATACGCACCAGCTTGCTGCCCAGCACCCCTTAGTTCATCTCAGAGGAAACAGGGGTTGCTCAGCCTGGGAAGCGATGGGAGCTTGGCTCTGGAGCATAGGGCTGTGAAGGCTATATCAGAGTGGCATGCTCAAAATCCTGATCATGAGCAAGGAGGAAGCACATCTATGTAAAAGTAAGCCAAGAATTATTATTTTTTTAAGTATAATTAGAATTTTAAGAGTGTAATTGTTAGTCTAGATCTAGTTGTTACAGAGAAATAAATACTTATAATGCAATTAAAATTGTAACACACCCCTTTGGTTTCTACCCCTTTTCCTGGTGTTATGCTCACCCTTTCCCTGCTCTGCTGTGTCCGAAGGTCAGTGGCTTCACTTTAGTGTTTGGTGTGTGGAGAGGTGTTACGGGACGTTGCCAACATCTGGAGTCCTTTGCCAGGTGGAATATGATGTTCATGTTGCTGGTTTCCTCTCTTAGGATCCATTTAGGGTCATTGGTATATATACAAGTCTTTTATATCTCACTGCACTGGTCTCCAGCTTCGTGTTACTTTTGAATTTACTATAAGTGGTAAATTTAATGCATTTTAGATACTATTTCTTTGTTCTTTGTCAACCCTAATATCAGTGTCGCCTGGCTCCAGGTCTGCATTTTTTTTATCTGACTATTCAGGAGCCGTGCACCGCTGTGAGGTTCTGAGTACCAAGCACCAGTCCCAGCTCTTACCATTCCATGCTTGTGCTCCTCTATGCCACCTCCTGCATCTCCACTTCTCAGGCTCTGCTCTTGCGCCAGACCCGTATTTCTCTGCAATACAGCATTGTGTGTGTATGAATGTGCCTTTTAAAGGGTATGACTAAACACCTGAGTTTCTGAATCTGCACTGCAGTTGGGTGATTCCCACTGGCCATCATGGATTGTGCAGGCTTTTACTGTGCTTCCCTGCTTGCTGTCTTTATGGATGTGGTCCTAACCTGGGGGATTTTGTCATTGGCAGTGTCCAAATTAATTTTATCTTGTATGTGCTAAAGATAACTGACATGTTGGGAGATCTCACTGTGATGTGAAATCCCAAACAAGTTATTTGTAAGGGCTGCGGCACACACAGTGGGAACTACTGGGTAGAGGTTCTAAAACTGCTTTTAGAAACTGTTAAAATCCAAAATTCTCCAGACAGTTTTTATTGAGTGATATTTCAAGGGGCTTATAATTGTAGTTCTGAAGTCTGTTGCTGAGATTAGCAGTAATCTTTCTTTTCTGTTTTCTGTATGACATACTAGTACAGTCCTTATAAAGTCTGTGTCACTGCAGGAATATCAAATACTTAGAAATTATTTGAACTCCATGAGTATTTAATGGTAATTATGCATTTGTTAAATTTACAAGTGAGGCAGCATAGTATAACTAATAAATCTGGGGAGAGAACAATGTTTATCAAAGTTTCCTTTCCCTGCTTACAAAAACAGTGGATACTAAACTCACCTGTGAAGACAGCCCCTGTTCTCCAGGTTCAACTATAGTAGATGTTTAAACAGAAATAATTAATTTTGACTAGCTGCTGAAGTCTTCACCTTCAGATTCTTTAGCTTGCTCATATCAGAAATGTATCAAGAATTATTCCAAAAATTCTTTTACCATCAATATATCTTTGTTGTCTTACATTTAAAAACCTTTCTGTGAGGCCTTAAATTTCAGGGTAAAACTGTGTCAGAGTAATCCTCTTTTTCTTTTTTTTTTTTTCTTTTCCTCCCAACTCTGTCTGCACTCCTCTGAAAAGGTTATTGAAATATATTTTTAAAATCTGTGATTGTACTCCTCCAACAGTGCAATGACAAGAGCTGATTAGAGGGAGCAACTCTCCGCAATCAGGTATGTTTTCTCACAGCTCTTGTTTACTGGAGGAAGTTACTTTGCAGTAGCAAGGTCGTAATAATTTATAATAACCTAGTTGCTTTGATCTAATTTCCTTGGTGAACACTCTGACCATGCACTAACTACAAGGCGCTTTTCCTCATTTTCAGAGCAGAGCAAAATCCCTCACAGGGTGGTGCTCTTAGGGTTCAGGTACACAGTCAAACTAACATGTTTTAACACGCTTTTTTGTCATTTGAAACTCAGTTGTCTAATGAAAGTTAAATGACCAGCCTCTCTCGGTACCTAATGGAAAGATTCCTCTACCTGTTATCTTAGAGCAGGGGTCCTCAAACTTTTTAAACAGGGGACCGGTTCACTGTCCCTCAGACACTTTTGGGGGGCAGACTATCCTTTGGAAAAAGATGAACTAATTCCTATGCACACTGGACATATTTTATTTGTAGTAGTGAACAAAAACCAGGAAAAAGAATGCAATATTTAAAATGAAGAACAATTGTAATCAACAAAACCAAATAATATTTCAATGTGAACTATGGGTCTGCTTTTGGCTAATGAGATGGTCAGTGTTAGGTTCCATATCTGTCACTGCAGTCATAGCAAGTGATGCGAGTGTTCATCAGTTAGTCTGGATCTGATTGGGGATTTCAGATGTTTCATTCGGGAAAACATCTGCTCACAGACATAGGTGCTGCCAAAGACGGTTGCAATTTTGAGTGCATTGTCAATCCGTGTTTCAGCCTTAATATTTTATCTTTTCTCACTCGTCCAACCAAAGAATCATATTTATCTTTATGTTGAGTTTCGTAGTGTCAATGCAAATTGCATTCCTTGAACACAGACACTGAATTCTGGCATATCAGACAAACAGCTCTTTCTTTGTACTCTGTGAAAAAATAATCAGAAGTCCACCTTTCTTGGAATACCCTGCACTTGAAGTCAATTTTTCGTTTTCTTTGGCATGATGGTGCGAGCGCTTCCCACTGGTGCTGGCTTACTTGTCCTGCCTGGGAGCTGGAGGGAGAGACGGGGGAGGCGCCCACCTCGCTGATGCTGCCGCCCCCCTCCAGAAGGGTGGCCAGAAGGGACTGGAGGAACTTTGCCCCGCCGGGGCTCTGGCGATTCGCCCGAGCTGGCTGGACCTCGCAGTCCAGTGGCTGCTGACTGAGCTTGCCCGGCAAAGATGCTTGCACCTCTCGCCTGCCGCAGGGAGGCAGGTCTGTTTCCAGCCCAGTCCCGGTGGCTGCTCGGTTTCCCCCCGCCAACCCCCGGAGGGGGTGGGGGACGGGGAGTTCTGTAAATACCGGCGGGCCGGATTGAGGACCCTGGGGGCCGTATCCGACCCGGGGGCCATAGTTTGAGGACCCCTGTCTTAGAGGGATGAAATTATTGAATCCTTAAAACTTAGTATTTCGATGTTGTAAGATATTCAAGATACTTCTATCTGTTCCTCTATCTGTTATTTTAAGGGGATATAATTATTGAATCATTAAAGTTTAAGGAAATAATAATGTGATGTTTTAAGGGAAAGGTTGTAGTTGCCCTTCTGAAAAAAATGCAAATATGAAAAGAAAATAAGTATGTGCATATACATGTGACTGAATTTGAATGGAAGATCTAATTTAATTTCAGATATCAAGAACACTAACGTCTTGCTGCTAATTATGGCTTTTCTGTATTTAAACCTCATGGTAGCATATGGTACTGATATGCTCTTTTAAATACAGCACAGTCTATAGGGAAAGCCTCTACTTTTGGGATATCAGTTGTGTTCAAGCTGTAGGAGAAAAATCAGTCCTTGCAATGACCAGATGAAATTATTATTTTGATTATTCTTATTGTTATTATTATTAGTAGTAGTATTATTATCTTCATCATCATCACAAAATAATTGTGTGAGGGCTTCTGTTTCAACCAACAGTTTTCATCAATTCAGTTCCTGAACACTTCACAGAAAGGCCTATATCACAGTCCCATCTATAGACCTGTGAAACTGAAGCAAAGTGTGGGAGAAGTGAATTGTGCAGGACCACTAAGCTGGCAATTAAAATGAGGATTCATACAAACAATTACTGCATCGGATAAGTGCGATTACCTTGAATCCTGTTCTGATGTACAAAGCTATTCAGGGTAGTGCTGAATAGCTGTGAATATGAGCTGCCAGCCAGTGTCTGGAGGGCATGGTAATGCACCATATTGTCTCCTCTGTCTAGTATCTCATCAAAATTGCCGGTGCAGAATTACAGAAAGGTGCTTTAAACTATGCATCTATGCATTTTCTGATTTTCTGATGTTTAGTAAATTTGAGAGGGTCAGCAAAAGGTATCTGGAATACACCTGAGGATTAAACTGTCTCTTCAATTCAAAGTACTATATAGTGCAATAAGTGTTTGGGACTGTTAAAGCAGTGATGTGTGTCAGTCGCTTTTCCTCTGAGCAGGAAATTAGTTTCATTGCCCCTGCAAATCTAGGGCCAAACATCCTGGCTGCTTCTTGGGAGATTGATCCCTGCTTTCTGCCCACCTATCTGCTGGTAGAGGTAAGTGCCTCAACAGTCCCTACCTAACAATATTAAAGGTTCTTTATTATGGAGTCTGTTTCTTCTTCAGTTTTCCTTTGCTGCTTCTTCTTATTTTTATTTCTTTCTCTTTTTTTTTCTTTTTTTTTTCTTTTTTTCCCCCCACAAATTATTTTATGTTTAGATAATTCTCTTACAGGACAGAAATAAGAATAAGCTTTCCATTTCCTCAAATTAAAATGTAAACTTTCCTTTGTGATGTAGATTTTGTAGTAGTTTTCCATGAACATTTATGCTTACGCAGATACTGGCCGTTATCTCTGTGTGTTTGCGTCCTTACAGTAAAGTTGGTAAAGCTCCACAGAAATGGGTGATAGTTAACATTAGAGGGGACAGTCTCTTCAACTATTCCTCTTAGATCAATAACCTAGAGCCATTTAAATAACACAAATGAGTCCGTGTTTTTTAGCTGATCAAACATGTGAAACTGTTGAAGTAACACTAGATAGAGCTTCTCCAATTGTAGCTTCAGATAAGTAGCTGTAAGGAAAACTTGTTTTATAGATATTTATTAGAAATAAATGTTCCATATAAAGGAAAAGGAAGTAAGATACATTGAACAAATTATTTGCTTAATTATACTTAATATGTCATTAATGTGCTTTCTGGGCATAAGTTTTAGCTAGATCTTCTGCTTATCTTTGTTTCAGTCAGTAAAAATCTGCACCAATAATTAAATCTGCTGCATTTGCATTTGAAGCACAGTCTCGGTAAAGCTGATGCACACAACTAAAAAGGATCACTGAAGGTCACTTTTTTGCCATTAGTATTCAGATGCTAGCACTTTCAAGATGAAAAACTTTTTATTGTGTAATGGTAACAGGCACATACCTTAGTCTCTATACTTTGTGCTGTATATTTATGATTGCTTTTCTTATTGACCTAAGCTTACAAGCAAAGGTTGTACAAAGGGAAAATGTCCTAATGCTCAGTGCAGTGGGCTGCTTGTTCTGCACACAGCAGTGACCCGATCGGTGACAGAAAGGGAACATGCTATTTTTGAAACAAAGAAGCAACAGAATTATCTGCAGGATGTTAATATTGAATAGGTAGATCATCAAATCCTTCCTAATAGATGCAGAATCCTTCCCAGTGAGAGGAGGCTTCAGGAAGATCTGAGTGCAATTTTTCCTGCTGAAGCTTAATCATTCAACAGGTCAAAGAAGATTAAAGCAGATGCTGAATATGAAAAGGAAAATAATCTCCCTTCCTCGGTGCAACATCTGCTCCTTTTTTTTTGCCAGAGGCAACTGCTTCACTGCTTCCCACAGCTAATAAAATTAGCTGAATCAATTGAAAAAGCTCACTGCTATTTTTTCAGATATATGTATTTTATAAAATTAAAACTGTATGTGAGTGACATGCTGAGAATGAATTTCTGAGTACATATTTATATGAAGGCTCAAATTTAAAATTTCTTGTATAAAACCTTGTTTGCAAAGATGAATGAGGGGGATCAGAAGAAAAGCAGGTGTATAAGGAGAAGAACAGAAAATAAATAAGCTCACTGAATTAACTGTTTATAGTGAGAAGTCTGTAGTCCCTTCCTTCAGTATTTATGCTCATTTGGGTGTAAATACTTTTTTCTTACTTTTTCAGGACTGTATGTAGAAATGTGTCTTTATGCATTTCTTCCAACATCAAAGTTGATTGAAATTGCCAAATGGTTTTTCTAACTATTTTGAAGGACTGACCTAACACAAGGCTCTGAAATGTATTTCTAAGAAACTCAGTCTTTCCCTGGCCAGGAAATCTTCACCAATTCCAGGTTACAAAACCTGGAGGGGTTTGTACATTCATAATACCAAAGATTTAGCACTTGTACCATGTTTCTAAACCTCTAGGAAAAGCTTTAGATGTGAGGTCATTATAGTTTTCCGTATTCATAGCACTGGAAGTGAAGGAAAGTGAAGAAAATGGTTGAACTGGGGCAACAGGGAATTGATTATTCACAGGACACTGGATTACAGTGAAACTCTTTGAAATACACAGCAACTCTGAATGCTGATACCATGCATCTTGCTACAGAAAAGTTTTTAGATATATCTATATACATATATGTAAGCCCCCTGAAATATATAAAAATATTGATTATTAATTATTAACACCTTATGTAAATATATATTATGTATATTATGTCAAAATTCTGTGTGTGCGTGCGTGTACATATGTATTTTAACAGAAATATATAAAAGTGTAATTGAGGGATATACTCCTCAATTTGTACAGATTGAGGACATTTGGGAGCTAAAGGAGGAAAACTAATATTCTTTCTGACAAAGAAACATGAGACTCAATAAAAGCAAGGACACAAGCTAATAACGAAAATACTTTTGTTTATTGCTCACTAACCTCCTGGGCTTATTGAACTCAGAGTTACAATATTTCTAGGGAAACAGCAGCATTTTCTAATTCAACCCTGACAGTATCGTAGCGTGTAAGGGCAGAAAGCTGACCCTTTCCTTTACTTTTCTTCTCTCTCCCAAAACATAGTAACTGTATTAAAATAACATTAAACAGAGATATATCTATATTTGTTCCCTAAAGTATCACTTTTATTCATAGGAAATTAGTCCCTTCCTCCAGACAGGTTCCTCTGAAAATCATGAACCACTTATGGCCCAAAGTATTGATTCTCTATATTTGATCCCATCAGAAAAAGAAAAGTCTCTTTTGGGAAAATGACTGTCTCTGTTCACGCAGTCCTGTTACACAATTCCCTCCTTTATTGCTTTTAATTTTTTTCCCAGCAGTTTCCAGTTCTCACTGTGATAGGATAATAAGATGGCTAGACACTGGATGCTCTCCTTTTGAAGGGTGCAATAACTGTTCTGTGGAGCGAGTGGCTTTTTCTTTTCACTTTTGTTCTTTCCTGTTGTGTCTAATAATGGAATGTCTTACTGGTTTTTGTTATTAACCTGAAAAGACAGAGATGCGCCTACAGCTGGCTGGACTGTGAATTCAT
Organism: Antrostomus carolinensis; assembly: GCF_000700745.2. Taxonomy (NCBI): domain Eukaryota; kingdom Metazoa; phylum Chordata; class Aves; order Caprimulgiformes; family Caprimulgidae; genus Antrostomus; species Antrostomus carolinensis. Next base: position 41,041 of record NW_010326588.1, on the reverse strand, counting down.
TGTTAGCAACATCTCTCTCAGTGCTACTTCCCATTGCGTGTGGCCTTTGTATGCTCTTGTTCAAGACAGGAAGGAACAGATTTATGCTAAAATGTGGAAAAAAATTGCAAACCTTGAGCTTCCTCCAGAAGATTACTGTTTGAGAAGCTGTCCTGTGTGGAGGAATCAGCACAGCCTTCCCTTAAAACCCAGAGCCTGCCAGGCAGCTACAAAAGTAACTGGTGAGCTGTAAGAAATTGATACAACCCCAAAGGAAACTGTTGACCTTAAATGCAACTTTTCCAAACTAACAGTAGATGGACATGGTCTGCTGGCGAGCAATGACGGTGAGATAAAATAATGGCAAGATGACTGGGGAAATATCCAGCTGGATGCCAGACCACCAATTATCCAGAAAAAACACAAAATCATAGTGGGTCAAGGTTGGAAACTTTCTTTCAGATGCTCTTCATGGCATGCCCAAGGAAGAGAAGCAGCAGGCACAGACCCTGGTCAGGTAAATTGCCCAGGGTCAGAGTTAGTTGCCCACCATCACTGGCAGAGGGCATCCCTGTGGATGTGTTGTGAATATACTCTTATTTTGTTAGTAGAATATTTCTAAAAGATCTGTATGTTCCAGCCCTAAAGAAAAAAGGAAAAAAAAAAAAAAAAGGGAAGCTTGGCTGTCTGCATCTTCTTAAAGTTAGCAGACTCCAAGGTCTAGGACTATCATTCTGTTGTCTTCCATAAGTCTTGAACGTAAAGGTCTCCCTTAATACATCTAATGCATCACTTCAGATGGAAAGGGGCTTTTAAAGCAACCAAATATGTCTGGAGCCTATTGAACTGGATAAAAACAAAGAAGTATCACTTTAGCTGTGTCACCTCAGCTTGCAGTCATGTAAACTGGTGCTTAGGCCTTGTATCACTGTGAATTTCTTTAGTGTGAACTTCTGCTGCATCTTTCTGCTTTCTTCTCAGAAACTAGATAAAGTCAATGCTGCATTTCCCAGTTTGCAACTGGATTGACACTGTTAGTTCACCACAGAAAACAAGTTTTTTCCCCATGTCCTGCATGGGTGCTTGTAGCAGGGTCCCATGTCCTGCAGAGGGGCTCGTGGCAGGGCAGGCACACTGCAGGCAACCACATACCCAAGCCACATTCCCAAACCCACAGCAAACTCACCTTCACACAGGATCAGCCTGTAGCACCTTCAGGAGCTCCAGCTCTCAGCCACCATCACCCTGAACAGCCTGATCACAGGGTATCAGAGTACTTCTTTTGGCTTTGACTGTTCAAATAGTCTTCGGGAAGATGAGAGATTAAGCTGATTCCTTGTTGGACAAGTATGACCATAACTCTTAGTTATCAGCTCTGTCAACACAAATTAAATGTTCTCATTCTGTTAGGCAGAGTGTGTTACTTAGAATTCATTATCAATATTTTATAAGGTGTTGTTTATTTGTGGAAAATTGAATGTGTATTTCTCACCCACACATACAGCTTCAAAAAGTTACATAACCAAGGTATACATACACATATCTAACTATACATGTATGTGTGTGGTGTGTATATAGATACATATATATCTGTGTGGGAAAATGTGCCTGGCTGTTCAGTCCATTTCTTAGGCTATAAGGAGAGCCAAATTTGAGTCCTTTGAGTGATAAGGAGGTCACATAGAAGTGATTCTTGCCAATGAAATGTTTCAAAATCATTCACCTCTATGCTGTGTAAAACTGGCATTTCTGGGCAAGCTCAGAGATGGCCGTTCCTAACAGGTGATAAGCCTCCCAGAGGTGCAGGAAAAAGGCTCCACAAGAAAGGTTTCTGTCTGAGCAGCTAAAAACTATGTGCTGACTTAAATAGCCCTTGATAGGTCTTGATATACCAAAACAGAAATAGAGTTGCAGAGATAAATCCCAAGTCTAAGTTTCCCTTATCACATAGCAGTTTCATTTGAAGCACTTTTTTAACCCAGCACTTTGGTGGATAAAGCTGAAGTTATATTGTTAGATGAACTACCTTCCAAACATTGAATATATTGGTCTGTAAATTCCCAAGAGTCAGATCCGTGCAAAAGTATGTTTTTTTGTTTCTCAGGGTTTCTTTCTAAAGCTCCACACCCACCCACACAGAGCAGAACTAATTCACTAGTCGCTTTGCTGCTTTCATCTTTATTATTACTGAATATGGCATTCCATTTTAGCCCCAGGTCTGTCACTTCTGCAGAGCTATTTCTGCTTGCTTCTGGCCAGAAGAGTGCTGAAAGTGAGGATAAGGTCATAAAGAATGTGCTTCTCACTTAAAAGAGCATGCACAACAATCAAGTAACTTTATATTAATACAACTGAGAACTGCTAACTTCCTAGACTAGTTCTAGAGCTCGTATCAATTGAAGTTGCTCATTTGAAGGCAAGTGAAGCTACAGTGTAGGTAGCTCCTTTGGAGTGACAGAGATTTATCCCAGCTGGAATCTGGAAAAATCAATGTTACTGTAAAAATGTTGGCTTATGATCATGTATAATATGATCATATTATTTATGATCAATAAATAAAATGTATTCACCTTAGGACAAACACATTTCCAAAGGCTTGTTTACAAAAATAATCTAATCTGTATGGAGCTGAGCATCAATTTCTGAATATTGGATGATCCATAGAGGTGACTGCAGTCTTCTCCCCATACCATGAACTTCCTGCTCAGTCTCCATTTAGCATGGGAGCAGGTGTCCTCCTGTCCTATGTCCAGCTCCAAGTCAGTTTTCACTTCAGGATGTTTCCCTAAGGTGCACTGGGACAATACTGAAGAAGCAACACTAAAAGCAATGAGAATCACACTCACCATTTACCACACTGTAAGATGCAGCCTTTAGCCATACTGGGCACTAGTTGCTCTGATCTATGCCCCCTATTATTTTGCATAATAGTATGCAAAAGCCATTCAGATAAAAAAAATAACTCAGTGCTACCTAAACAGATTAGAGTTGATGACAAATCACATTCAATTTGAAAAAATGCAAATGGTGGTGGAAGGGAGGTTGGAAATTTCCAGACAAGGGTAAAGAGAAGTTAACTGGAATTGTGGCTCCAGGAAACAGGAATGGAGCCAGAGATACTGTGCTCGCTAATTTGACTCTTGGGATGTATTGAGCTGAAGAACAGGTTCTGTGGCTAGAAACTTCTCTGGGCACCAAGGAAAGCTATGCATTTCATCACCGTACAGTACTTTCAAAACATATTGTAAGCAGAAAGCTAGCTACTGCTCCACTGTGAAATCAAGAGGCATTCATGTGTTTCAACTGTAATTGACTGAAACAGTCACTGACCTCTTTAACTAGTGATCTGGTGTTCCCTGTGATGAATTCCTTTTGGCCAAGCGTAACTGCTATTCTTCTAGTGCTGTTGTTGATTTGGCTCTCATACTTCATAAACAGCTGCAGATGCAACCATAGCTATTTTCTTTTTCCCTTTCCTTTAATTTGCTGTGGCAGTCTGGTCATTTAAAGCCTGATAGACCAGCAGTAGAAAGAGCTCAACTATTCCATAGGGTTCAGATTAATATTTCTTTCTATTCTGTTTCTCAGTAGTGTTTTATGATTGTTGATTCCCTATACTGATCTCCCATGGATTATTGGTCACTATTCGCTCTTTTTTTGTCTGAATGTGTATTTTATTGTTTGAGAATGAGGAACGCTAATATAGCCTGGCACAATGTAAATAGTTTCAATAGTGAAAGAACAAGACTGTTTAATTTGATTTTTCTCTTGCTGTGACATCTACAAAGTGCAGTTAATCAGGCAGGAAACCTGAGTTAGGAAAAATCTTTCCATCGGACTGTGAGAACCAAAGGCTCATCACAATCAACAGAGGTGTGATGATTTATTTTTTGTCAGAAAGGTGTTTCCCTGGCACTGCCAAGCCCTAGAAACTGTTTGGATGGTTGGGCTCAGTGGATGGTGGTCAATGGGTCATAATTTAACTGGAAGCTGATGAGAAGCAGAGCACCACAAGGGTTTATCCTGGGACCTGGGACTTGTCTTGTTTTACATCTTTATCAATAACCTGGAGGAAGCAACATTGCACACTCATCAGATGAGCAGATGACACTGAATTGAGGGGACCAGTCAACTTACTCAAAGACAGGGCTGCCATCCAGAGGGACCCGGACAGGCTGGAGGAACAGGCCAACAGGAAACTTATGAAATTCAGTAAGAACAGCTGCAAAGTCCTGCCCCTTGGAAGGAAGAATGACTGGCAGTGGTGCAGGATAGGGACAGACGGGTGGGGGATCAGGTCTCCTGAGGAGATCCTGGGGACCGTGACAAACAGTGAGTGGTACATGATCCCAGTGTGCCCTGTTGGAATGAAGGCCAATGGCATCCCGGGTGGTATCAAGATGAGCGCAGTCCATAGGTTGAGGGAAATGATGATTCCCCGTTACTCAGCACTCGTTAGGCCACATTGAGATTCTGCATTCAATTTTGGGCCACCCAACAGGAAAGAAAAAAAAAAAAAGACATAGATCCAATAGAGCAAGTTCAACAGGTGGCTGTTGAGATGGTCAGGTACTGGAGCACTTGACCTGTGAGGAGAATATGGGGAATAGGTTCTTGTTTGGCTTGGAGAGGACACAGCTTTAGGGGCACTTAGCAGCAGAACCCTAGTATCTATGGGGAGGTCATTGAGAAGAGGGAGCCAGGCTCTTCACAACAGTGCATGGCGGGAGGAGAAGATATAAACGAGAGAAGTTCAATCTGCATACAAGGAAAAACTTTTCTCTGTAAGGACAGTAAAAGTGACACAGGAACAGTTGTACAGTTTCCATCCTTGGGGGTTTTCAAGACCTGACTGGATGAAGCCCTGAGCAATCTGGGATGACCTCATGGCTTAGCCTAATTCAAGCAAGTGGTTGGACCCCTGAAGATCCTTCCAACCTGAATATTCCTGTGGTCCTCTGGAGAGATGATGTCTGTCATACCGCAATTTACAATCTATATTGAGACCAAAGATGACCAAGATGACTACAGGGGAACACAAGAGGTACAAAAAAACCTATAAAGCATGCTTGAAAAGGTGGGAAACAATAGTTTTGGCATCCAGTGGTTTTACTGTTTTGAAAATTTAGTCTAAATTTGAAGTGTGAAAATGTCGAAAATTGTGGTAACAGTGACTGTGACTCATAAAGACTGTGCATGAGCTTTTCTTGACAAAACTCTGTTAAACTAGTCCTATCTGAAGGATCTTTGACTATAAACACTGGTGCCTCCAACATATTCCAGTATAGGGACAACTTCCTATCTGGAAGATATCAGTGAGAAAAATGAGTCACAGGTGCTCTTTTGAGAGCTTGCTGCTTTCAGAGACCAGGAGAAAAATCCAACATGGAGTATATATATGTTTCAGTTCACCTTTTTCCTGAATTTTCTTTTTTTATGCAGAGCTATCTGGGCTGCTTAGCATAATGATTAGAAATCTGCATTACTTTCTGCATTTGGATTTTGTGCTCTGTTTAAAATCGTGCTTCCTAGGTTAGCATTAGCAATGACTGCGTACAGCCTATTAAGTGAATCTGACTGCTGTAAGCTCTGTATAGAATGCTTTAAAGATCAAAAAAGGAGAATTATTTATTTGCATATGTCGTACTGATGTGCACAAAATTTTGACCCATCTCTTCAGTTAGAAAGGTTTTGTCCATTTAGGAGGATTAAAAATTCCACTTTTTATTTCTGTTACAACTCTCAGTCAACACTCTTATCTCATTGCTTGTCATCTGCCTCTCTCCAAACATATTCTGCACTTCCTCAAGCAGAAAGTGCAAAAGATATGCCCAAATCTGTTAACAGAAAATGTACAAATCTCTTGCCTGTGTGAAATATATTTACTGTCATAAAGATTGACTGATATGTTTAATTCATACTACGAGTTTTTAATCTGCTCATTTGACCTTTTTGATATACTGTCAGTAACACTAGTGCTTCAATAATGAATTTCATCTGTTCTAAGAACTGATTTACTGCCTTCATAGTAGGTTTTGAAAAGTGTAATGTCACTCAAGTGGTACTAAAAGTGAACGATGCAGTGTTAAGGAGCAAAATGGTAAATATCACCTTTAGCAAATGTTGTAAGTATTGGAGGAAATACTTTTCATGAAGATTTAGGAAGTATTGCCCTCTTTCCTGTAAGTATGAATAGAATTCTTCAGCACCTTTTCCCAAGGACTCAATACCTTTTTATGAATCCTCAGTTTCTTTTCTCATAGTTTCTCACGTTTGAACTGGAGTATGCGGTGCCCCAAAGTTTTGGTGGGTTCATACCAATGGCCTAGTGTGAACTAGTATACAAATAGAGTTGAAAAGATGCAAGAAAACCTATGAGACTGTATTAGGTTTATGTGGCAAGATTTTGGTATGGGGGGAGGCTGCAGCGGTGGTCTCTGTGAGAAGACATCAGGAACTGCCTCCATGTCAGGGAGAGCCAGTTCCAGGTGGCTCCAACTCTGTTGCCCAAAGCTGCCATTCATCAGCTGGTGGTGCCTCTGCAAAAGATATTTAAGAAAGACTAAAAGATGCTGTGCAGCAGCTGGGAAAGAGGAGTGAGAAAAAGCAAGAGAAACAGCCCTGCAGACAACAAGATCAATGAAGAAGGAGAGATGGAGGTGCTCCGGGCACTGTAGCAGAGATTCCCCTGCAGCCCATGGTGTAGATCATGGTGAAGCAGGTTGTCCTCCTGCAGTCCATGGAGAACCACACCAGAGTAGATATCCACCCTGGAGCCTGTGGAGGATCCTGCACTGCAGCAGGTGGATGTGTCCCCTGCAGCCGGTGGAGAGTCCATGCAGGAGCAGGCTCCTGGAAGGATCTGCAGCCTGTGGAGAGAAGCCCACACAGGAGCAGGTTTTCTGACAGGAGTTGCAGCCCTTGGTAAGCAATCTCCCTATCCTTATCTCAACCTATGAGCTTTTCTGTATTATTTTCTCCCCATGTGCTGCTGAGAATGAGTAGTGAGAGAGCAGCTGGATGGTCACCTGATGGTCAGCCAAGGTCAGCCCATTACAGAGACACATGGCATATAGACACCGTTAAAGAACCAGTTGGGGGTAAGGGAGAACAACAGAAAAAAATGTAGAGAAAAAAAAAAAAATCTAATTCCAGCCTGGTTCTGAACCAAGAGATTTTTTATCTGAGCAAGGTCAGAAGTGAGTGGATGTTGAATGGATGATGAATGTATATGTCATTCATTTTACTTCCTTCCTAATTACAGAGATGGGTAGTTGTGATAGTTGGTAAATTAAAGAGTCTGCAATGAGAGGCACAGGCTTTATAAATTTATATGTACCCCGAGCTCAGAGTGGAGAGAGCTGTTGCCATACAGACCATACAACTTATTTTCACCCAGCATTCAATTAAGACTTTATTTTCTTTTACAACTTTTGGTTGTAAGCAAATGCTTGCTTGTAGTAAAATGCTATTTAACTAAACCTTTACCTGTCATTGTGAGGTTGAGGAATACTGCTGCCTTTCCCTTAACAAATGTGGTAGCTGGCAGGACTTTGTCAAGATGACAAAGAAATTCAGGGGTGACATTAAACTGGAACCTGAACTCCTGCAGGATGCCTCAGCTGCAATGATGGTGCTGGAGTGCTCTAATCATATCAATAAAGCTGTACTGATATTTTAACTACATCTATCTGCTGAATGTGTTCTCTACGTGAAGCAGAAATCCTGAAGGTAATAAAACAGTTAATCTCCTTTAAAATCTCCATTGTAATGCATATGCACAGGAGAAAGAGTTGCACATATGAAACCAAGTCAAAACCCAGTATCCTTCCTTCTGTCTTTTCTGCCTCTTCCATGCCCAGCCTGGGTGGCTTCCCACACTGAAACTGCTGCACTTAGGTAAGTAAATTTCACTCATGGTAATTAAAAATAAATATTTCCTCAGTAATCTGAAAAGTGCAATTGGACATAAACACAGCACAAAATAGCTTTAAAAATTTAAATCAACATTTATTGTTTTACATCTGCATATTTGTGTTTATATCTGTGTCTACATATAAACATACACACATATATATACACACATAGACAATGTTATGTATTTTCAAAAGTTATGTGAGACTGTCTCAGATAAAAAATATCAAAAGCTTTCTCCATTAATATATAGGTTCTAAAACTAGTGTCCCTACACCAATAACATTTAAAAGAACATTTTGATACTGAAATCAAGATTACAAATGCTATTCAAAACACAACTTTTTCAAAGCTTAGATCAGAATTAATGATCTTTGAGATTAAACATATTATTTTGTGTTCATTCCAAAATATATGGACATTACAAGATCCATGACACCCTTCATGTTCTACTACTTAGTTTTTTGGTGTTTGAATTGAATAAATGCTGTGGTAAGGTTCTGTGACAAATGTTTATTCAAGCATTTGTTCAAATTGAAATCATTTTGTCTAAGATACAAACTAGAAATTTTTATACATTTTAAGAAGATTTCAAGAATAAACCAAATGGAAGAAAATGGGTTGGCTAGCTTTGGAAGCACTTGTACAGTGATAATAGCACTAACATTTATTCATATTGTCCTTCCAAACCAGTGTCTTACCTGTTGCAGTTGATAAGAATTCTGGTTTTTAGTGTAAGTCAGCAGGTGATAGCTGGCATAATTGGTGGCGAAGTTTAAAGTTTTTGTTAGTGCTACAGACATCTTGTTTACAAGGTTAAAAAGCATAGCTAGGCTATATCAAAGGCAAAACATTTACATGGTCTCACTAAAGAATATTCCCCTTAAGCTGTTATAGCTGTTTGAAAAATTGCAGCCTGGCTTCCTCACACCCTTTCATTCTTAACAGGCTGAGACAGTGGCAGAAATGATAGACAGACAATTTTGGATACAATCAGATTGGATTTTGTGAGGCCAGGATTTCCACCTCAGACTGTCTTACAAGGAAGAAAATGTCTATTAATTAAAATATTTTATTGAATCAGATTAAAAACTGCCTTGCCCTAGATAATGGGAGTTGTATGGAAACAAATTAGGTGTTTATAATTACCTCGTTTATTGTCCTCAGAAGTTCACCATGTTAGAAAACCCAAGGACTCCTAGGGTAAACCTTAAACAGATGAAATAACCTTTTGATCATGTTTGAAAGCATGGCTGTTCTTATTCAAGCAAAGTTGCAGTTAGTGTCACACTGAAGAAATATTAGCCAGTGGGATACACACCCTCTGCTGAAGGAGATGGTGAGCTGATGCATCTCACTGTACAAGGTGTGATTGATAGTGTTGCAGCTGTCTCCAAAAGCAGGTGATAAAGACACTGGAATTACTGAAATATAAACAAGTGTAAGATTTGGTCTATAGAATGTTTATTTCTGGTTATAATGGAAAGAAAAAAAAAAAGAACATAAAATCCTCCTAGTCTTCTAGTTTGTATTGAGACCCTGATGTGCAGATGGTTAGAAAGCTGCTTTTTATTTCTAAATTAATTTGTGCTGTATTGAGACACAGTAACCATGAAAATCAATGATGCCACTCTTGCAGTACTCAATAAATAGTTCAATATCTCCAAATACAAAGAAAAAAAGTAACTGTGGAGATATTTTATACTTTTTATCTCCTAATAATTTTAATTTAAAACTCTATTTGTTACATTCAAGTGTAGATGCATACTGACACTATAGAACAGTGAAATGTTACAGCAATTGCAAAGTAAATTTTGTATGTAAAGATGAATTTTCAGGGAAAATAAACATAACAAAGAAAGACAAGGTCCACACAGTTAAGTAAGTATAAGAGGAGTGGAATTTAACACAGAAACTTATGGTCAAATGTAGAAGGTCAGGAGACCTTTCTTCATTCTCTCCAGATAGAATATAATCCAGCCAGAGAAGGGGAAAAAAATAGCCATCTGTGAAACTCCAATAAATTTTTCATGCCCTTCTAGGACTGTAATATCCCTAGAGCAGTGAAGATGCTCTGAACTTTTTGTACGTAACACCAGTCTAACAGGTACTGAATTGATGTGGATTTCTCGGGGTCGGGGGGGGGGGGGGGGGGGGGGGGGTGAGATTTTCAGTTTCTCAAGAATTTTCCCTCCATATTTAAGAACAACTTTAACATTAGGCTAGAGAATAACACTAGGAGAGTTTGTAGGCATAAAGTATTCGTCTAATCAAATGGCATAAATAATTTGAACTATGTAATTGTTAAAACTGACTATTAACATTTTAAAGGAAGCAAGGAACAAAGCCTGCTTACAGTGGCTATAGACTAATTTATTCATCAAGATCTAATAGCAATCCCAAAACTTATGAAACATTTTATTGACCTCCTGGCTACAGAAGTGTGATTAAGTCAAGCATTCTTTGGAGAACACTTTACTATACATTTGAGTTTAGCAACAATACTTTCTTTTAGAAGACTTATTGTCAGTTATTCTGTTTGTAGCTATGATATGATTTGGGCTTTATTTCAAACTGATTTAACGCTTGGATTGAATTCTGCTCCAAAACACACCCTAGATGTAAACTATGTTATTTTATATACTCATAATTTATTATTTTAGATTTAAGAGAAATAATCTATGACTTCCTGTTCTAGTAGCCATCCTCAGCACCCGGTTAGCTGGCCGCGGTGCCCATACCAGGTGTGGTGAGTCTCTCCTACTGTAGAGGAAACTTGGAGGACCAGCTTTGAGCAGACAACACATGCTCAGTGTGCTGAAGAGGAGCTCCAGCCCCACAGGTGGGCTGCCTTGTTTTTTTGGTGTGTAAGCAGTTTGCAGCAGGCATAGTTGCTCACTATGTGTAGGAAGCTCGTTATAAAGTATCTTAATTTGGGGCTGTACTAAACATGCTGCTAAAAAGCACCAATGCTACGACAGATATGGAATAGGTATCTATCAGTGTTCAAAATGTTCCTTGTCAATGCGATCGATCAAGCATTTTTCAGTGCACTGGTTGTCTTGGTTGTGGATACTGAAATCAGGTATGACCATGAGTTGCTACCTGCTGTGAGTCTCCTGTGGCACTCCTATCTTATAGTAGACATTTATATCTCATTTGGAATGGAAATTTGGGAATTATTTCTCTATGTTGGGGAGAAGGTGACTCAGTGACTTTGTGATTCTGTGCTGTACAGAAGCAGCATATGTTAAGAGGAGATAAGTCTTTTTGCTGTCCGTGTAATGACAGCAGTATGGATTGTTATGGACATTAAATGCTTCTCATTACATTTCTCTTTTGTCCTGGTTTGGATAGGATAGAGTTAATTTTCTTAGTAGCTAGAATTAGTGCTGTGTTTTAGTTTCAGTATGGGATTTGTTATGAGAAGAATGTTGATAACATACTAATTTTTTTAGTTGTTACTGGAAGATGAAGAACATTTCCAACCTCCCCATGATTTGCAGGTGCAAAGGACTGAGAGGGAAAAAAGCATAGTAATTAGGAAAAACCACACTGGCATGTGGATATACTAAGCATAAAACATCATGTTCAGTATATTAGTGAGGGTTGACCAGAAAGCTGGGGGATTCCCTCTCAAATCCTTTTGGCTTGCTCTTCCAGAATTGCAGTTGCGGTTTTGGGATTTTCTGTGCTCTGAGATCACTAGCTGGAGACAGGCTGGGCATCAGTCAGTGGGTGGTGAGCAATTGCACTGTGCATCACTCATTTATATACTCTATTATTACTGTTATTATAATTATTATTGTAATTATTATTTTATTTCAATTATTAAATTGTTTTTATCTCAACCCATGAGTTTTCTCACTTTCACCCTTCTCTATCCCTTGTCACATTGGGGGAAGGTGATCGAGTGGCTGTTCAGCGTTTGGTTGCCAGCCAGGCTAAACCCACCACATCTTTTAATCAAAAATTTAAAATATAGAAGACAGGTTAGCACAAAGTAATTTTGGAAGTTTGTGGCACATAGATATCAGAGGTGAGCTCTAAAATATTAGAGAGGCTTTGACTGAAAAAAAAAAAAAGGTTAAAAAAAGCAGTGCAATAAATTCATACTAGGTGGAAATAATATAGTGGATAGCAGGGTTAGGCAGAAGGAATGCTCCTGTCGTTTATCCACCTGACTCTAATGTGTCTCTTACCACTATGGGCAGCAAAACTAGTTTGTGGGTAGAGATGGGTATTCATTTTCCTTTGTTATCTTCCAATACAGTAATTAGGGCCACAGTGTAGCAGATGCCAAACACAAAGGCATCTAAACATAAGGTCAGTGTAAGGTTTGTTCTACCCACTTTAGGGTAGCAGTATTGCCCATCTCAGAACTATCTGCAGGTTATTGTGCCTGGTTAAACCTTCCCCTGTCAGGCTCATGGGCATCCCATGTGAATCTCCCCTCAAGGCTTCCTGAGCTGTACTCCTGCCCCATGTGTGGGCAAGTAGGTAGGACTCCAACCAGCACTGGTCACAGCAGAGAGATGTCTCCAAGACCTCTGGTTCTCTGTGAATCCATGGTGACAACATCTAGTAGAGTTGTGAGAACTTTGCAGGCTCTTAAATCCATCTCCTCAAGAAGCAAATTGGTTGCCTCAGAATCAGATGTGCCTCATTCAAGGATCAGAAGTGTCCTGAGTTAATTTTAGCAGTTTCCTTTTTGAAGGAATTTGCTTTACTTCACTGTTTATGTTAAGGATCAAGATTTCTCATTATAATCTACTTCTCAGAATATTTTATAGAGTGTATTTTCTCTGTTTTCTTTTGCATATATTACCCTTTACAAAGAAAAACTTCAGTGCAAATCTGCCATAATTCTTGAGGATTATTCCCTTTCCCCTCTGATTTAAGAATGTCTTGAGATTTCTGCCTGCTTTTGAAATGTGGTTTTGTAAAAAAACCTTCTGTCTATATTCATTTCCATAACCAGAAATATTCTCTAACTAACTAATCTATTCTGTTACTGATTACAGTTTTACCAGTGCTGGACAAAGCAAAAACAGTAATCTACTTTTACCAAAATTATTTCTCTGTTTCAAATCCTTGTTTCCTGTTTCCTACTGAACTTGAAACTTAATTTTCCAGACAAAGTAAGTATTTATTATTTTTTGTAAAGTTTTGCAAGCCTCTCAGAAATTTAGTAAAAATAATGTATAATACATGTAACTAAAATAAAAAGCAGACTGGCAGCATCATAGTCCTATTGTGCTACATACAGAATGCCTACAATTCAGAAGGTGTCAAGTCGCATAACTTTTTTTTTAGGTAAAAAGCACAAATCTAAATGTCACATGTATCTTTCCATCTGTCTCTCCTAATGGCTTTGAAAGGCATTGGCTAATTTTAACCCATCTTGTCAAAAGAATAATCAAGAGGATTCAATACATGAAATGAGTTTAGTGAAACTGAATGACTGGATGTAGAAGAGAGTGCATATTAGGAGCTGAAGAAAGAGTTTTTAATGGGACAGGAATTGTTCCAGTACTGCTAGAATAACTTATTTTATTTTTAAATAATTTTATGAGTTATTAGGACTCCATGATGATCACTGACCTGGCTTGTCTTAGATTAGTTGTCTGGGGCACAGTGCCCTATTTCATTATTTAGATCAAGAAAGTAAGAACAGACAGAAGTGATGTACACCTAATTTTTTCCAAAGCAAGTACACTTAAACATGTACTATATGATGAAGTGTTTAATAAATATGTGCTTTCCAAATGTCAGTTTGAACATCATTTATCCACTTGGAACAGGACAGTTTTGCCAATCCATTATTGTCTCTGAGTCTGTGATTGAGTGGTTCTCTGGGAAGAGCATGCTGATTAACTTCAGTAACAACATGTTGTTCTGCATTTTTCTCTAGGCTGGAAGTATGTCATCTCTGTAGAACATTTATAAACTAGATAGACTATTATGTTGGTTTATAGCTTTGCATTCTAGATTAGCCATGAGGATTACGTTAACCTCACTGCAAAACAAATGTTTGTTATCCGTACATTTTTTCTAGTATTAAAAAATACCATTTGATATATATCCTTAATCCACATTTCAAATATTAAATACTTTATTTAACCATGTTTATAATCAAAACAGGCTTGAGGGAGGAAAAAAAAAAAGCTTTCATACTGAATGAATGTTATTTTCCTTAAACACTTATGCACAGTGTTATATTTATGTAGATTCAATTAGAAGCACTAAAATGCCAGTGTAACTGTCCTTCCAAATTCAGATGTTTTAATTAACAGCAAAGAAGCAAGTTACCAAATTCTTCCTTGAAAACTTACATGCAAAGTTTTCCATATTAAGAGCTAGGTGAAAAAGCTGCCTAAAGATTTTTTAAAAAGGCAAGATATGCAGTTAGGAAGATTTCAGTGTAGAGATTTCCCATCTTTCAGGTACTAAAAATTTCCTTTTCTATCTTTTCTAAAACCCATAAATACTGGAAATTACAGGTATGGTCATGATGGTGAAGCAGGGATTTTACTGAAGGGTGATTTACTTCAGAGCATCTTTTTTAGGAAACTTATTAAATATGATTGTAAAAGAGGTTAATTTTCACATCCACCTTGCAATGAGGCAGAAAATCAGTAATTTTATTGTGTTTCCTACGGAATCCTGAACTAAAAAGGCAACATGCAAGAAAACATTAACGTAATTATTGAATATTTTTGCCTGGGAGTTGTCCTGATGGACATTGCTTGTAGAAGAAAAGTACGAGCAGTAAGATAGACTGTAAAATGCTAGTAGTAGTAGTAATTCCCTGTAGTAATTCCCTGTAGTCCAACTTGGAAAGCAAAAGAAATACTAAAGTGGTACAGGCAGAAAATAGTATTAAAGTGATCAAAACAATAATGTTTACTGTCTCTGTTCACAAGCTAAAAAATCATCACAGGCTATTTTCCTAAGACTATAATTAAAAATCAGTTTTTCCATCTAAGTTGTATAGTTATTATGTCTTATTCTAAGTAATGGCAGCAGGCAAACAGCTGGCTGCTTTTGTCCACCTCTGCCTCTTTCTTTGTCCTGTCTCCCAAGACTTATAATCATTCTTTCCTTTCTTTCCCTCTGTGCATCTCTTTCTTTCCCTCTTTGCTGCCTTGGCATTGGAACAGGATCTGATAATTTGATTTCTGTGTTTAGTTGGACTCAACCTGCTCAGGGCAAGCAGGGTCTATGGAGATGTCACCTTTCTATGGTCTGACAAGTCTCCTAGAGGCACTTTTACTAAGTGAGATTTTTCAAAAGCTTTCAACATAGTACCATTTGGGGAAATTTCCATATGAGCAGTGCTCTTGTAGTTCAAGGTGATTCTCTTCTGAAAAATATGAAGTCTTTCTGTTAAGATGTGTTAGTACCAGAGGGCCTCAGCAAAAAGAGAAGGTAAAACCAAACTGCCTAACCTTGCTCTCCAAAGTGACTGAATGCTTTTCTTTGCAAATTTCTCTCAAAATCATAAAGCTAAAGGCAGAAAGTTAACATGAAGAAAAAAAACCAAAACAGATCTAGTATTCAAAGTTTGTCTTAAAACTGAAAAATAATGTCTCAGAGAGGGCAATGGTTGAGCATCTCTACATGCTGCAGCAGTAACTTTTTAAAGGCTGATTCTAAACTGTCTAGGAAAAGCCCTCCACTGGGGGTTGTGGGAAGGGGCAGGAGGAGACTTTCTTTGCTTGTAGAGGGAGGTCACACACTTTTCTGCAAGGATTGCTGCTGATGCCTTTTTGTTGGTTGCTGTAGGGCAAGGTGAGTGGGGCCACAAGTTTGTGCTTATTTTGTTGAAGTTGGTGTTTCAGCAGAATAGCTTAATCCTGCCAACTAATTGTAGCCATTGAAGTAATTTGGAACATTTTTCAATGGATGCATATTTTTTCAATGTTTATTCTGTTCTCCCAGTTTTCAGTGGAAGAATATTTAGGCCAGGGTAGATTAAATATGTTTTTAAAATATTATTAGTTCTGGAAGCATTCTCCTTGTAGCCAGGCATTACTTGTCTTTTGTGAGTTTAATGATTTTTAACTACTGACATTTTGACTTTACAGGAAAAGGGCAATGATAGTGTTCATAAAACTGTTTAAAACTCTCTGAAGACATTTCATAACACTTCTCAGTGTTTTTCTATTTACAACTGTATATGTGCTGCATAAATGAAATACTTGACCAGTGTAGAACAAAATTTGTTTTATTGAGGAAGACTTGCTAAGCTCATTAGGTTAGCTCACATTAGGTACTCCAGAAGCTAAAAATTCCAGATTTAAACCAAGGAAACTATTATACTACCATATCTCCTATCTTCCATGAGTCTCAAAAGGCAAATAGGTATATAGTAGAAATTAAGTTGTGAATCTCATGGTCAAGAGATTAGTAGTTATATGTTCAGAATTTAGTTGCAGCAGAATTGATTGAAAAGGAAATATTTCTTTTCTACTGAGTGTAAAATGAAGAAACACAAAAAGAAAAAAACTTTCTTAAAAATAAGAACAGGAAAGATTTAATGGTATTTTAGGAGGAAAAATATGTGCCCCTTCTATTGTAGAAGGAGAGCTATGGAGCCAACTATTTAACAGTGAATAAATTACTTTGGAGGCATTTTATAATTCTCTTTTAACATCTGATAGAATCTTAAAACCCCCAAATTTGAATCCTACTCAAGAGGGGTAAATTAGGATTTGGAAGTTGTATTTCATATCTATGGTAGTTGCATCTTATAGATATATCAATGTCAGATTTAAATGTGTCAGCCTTTCTTATTTTCTGGTTTTCTTATTTCTTGGTTTCACTGAAAAGGTCATAAGGCTAAAGCACTTCGAAGATTTGCTCTCTCTCATGTATCAATTCATGCTTCCCAAGAGATTTTTTTCAAACCTCAATGATGTACAAAGTCTTGCCAAAATGTAGGCTTGATACGATCATGTGCAATTCATTTATCTCCTGGAAAGTAAAATAAAAACTAGAAAGGCAAATGGCATATTCAGGGTTTTTTTATAATTGTAATTAATTATTGCTTATATCTTTCAGAGTGAAGTGGCAATGCAACTGTTAATTGGCAATTATGTATATATTGAGTATATATATTTTTATTTCTGGAAACAAGTTTTTTTAATACTGATGGCTGAGTTGTAAGTTAGCTGCTAGTACAGCTGTAGCTCAGTTTCTGAAACTATTCTTGTGCATGCTAATTAATAATTCTTTCTGTCATAAAGTTACAGCACCAATAGGATAGAGATTTTATACCAGTAAAATTCCTGTCAGTCTATAGTTAAATAAATGGCTCACATCATCCCTTTCTTTCTCTTGCATGGTAAAGAGCCACATTCAAACTATGAAAACCACTAATTTTCTGAGTATGGAGGTGGTGTGAAATACTAAGGATAAATGTTTTCACAGGATATGGTGTTAGGTGTGCTTTTATTTTCTGTCATTCTAACTGATCTGGAATCATAGAAAAATAATCCACTGTTTTAAAAGGTGTGTCCTACAGGGTCTTACTAACAGGGCTAATTGAACCAAATCCTGCCAGACTCTTGTGGATACCTTTTGATAGAGACGGACTATTTGACTCACAGAGGGTTCACAGGTCTGATGCACAGTTAGCCAGTGATATTAGCACAGGGAAAAAGCTTTAGGAAAACGGATGGCAGAAAGCTTACACAAAGGCCAGACACATAATGTGGTAAAGTAGAGAATAAGTAGAGGAAAAAAGAAGGGACTTCAGAGTCAGCTTCTGGCCCTCTTATTGATTGCTTCTGAATGTCTGGAAGCACAGTAGAGCCTTTATGTGTTTTCTTAATCCTACAATTGGTGAACCTTTTTACTGTATTTGCCTCACAGCAGTATTATGGTACTTGAGCAGTTTGTAAAACACTGTGTTAGAACTAATCAGAATGCACAAAATGCAGGAAGTCCCCATTACCAATGGCATTTCTCTTCTTCCTCCATGGAGGGTTGGTTCAGACAATTTTGCTGGCAGAATTTATTTAATCATGTCCAGTTATGCTTGAAACAAGTCCCATGGGGAAATAAAAAAAAGAGTTGGGGGATTTAAGAATTCTCTACCTACCTGGACACATAGTTATGATGAAAATTGTTTTAGTGGAGTGTACCTCAAAATCAATTTGGTGCATTACTATAAAGCAATGTGGGTAATCTCAGAGGCAAAGCAACAACTGTGTGTATATACAGTATGTAGGCTCAAAAATGTTGAACCTGGATCCTTTCCCAGAAACACACTCTCTCCTCCAGGAGGAATTATTAACCTGGAAATGGTAAATTCTCATCTTTTCAAGTGACAAAATCTGCCAAAGAAAAATACTAAACAAAACTAGCCTTCAATTTGTTGAAATAAGTTGCTGCAGAAATAGTCTCTGTAGAAAGCTCACTTTATGTAGATAAGATTACTGTTTCACCTGATTATCACTATCATATTATCTGAAGTGTACAGAAATGGTTGAGTTACCATAGTTTATAATTAAATATTTGCTGTTTTCCTTTATGATTTCTTCCTTAGTATATAGTTGTTTGGTATAATGTACTAACCCATGGGGATAAACTAGCAGCTATGGGCTAGGAATTACAGGGAGAATGGGTGACCAGGAAAACCAGAAGTTTGAATGAAGGGATAACAAGTCAAGGCAAACCACAGGTGTGAAATACTAGTGTCAGCTGTAACATGCCACCAGTCTAGATTAATCACAGTGCCAATGGACTGTAGGCTCTTTGAGCCAAACTGTCAGCTGGTAACTGCACAACAAAGGCTTATCGGAGTCAAGTTACTAAGAAGCTTCCATGGAAACATCTACAAAAGAGGCCCTTCACCTAAAACCCAGCATGCCTGAGTGAAGCACTTCCAGGGGCGGTGGGACTGACCTTGCGTGGAGGGCTGGGCTGAACAGCAGGGATGACCATAAACTCTGAAGTTCCCTGGTTATTTTGTTGCCATAGACACGCAAAGGAAGAGGAAATCTAATTATGAGAACAGCTTATCTGCTTTTTTCCTTCCCAAGACACTTGTAGAAACCCAGGAATGTAACTCTTTGTGGCAGACTTGGGCTCATTCATTTTTTTTTTACTTTTTTCCAGGGGAAAAAAAGATCCAAGAGCAGAGGATTCTGTTGGATCCTGTCTACTTTCAAATGGTTCATTCTTGTATTGTCCAGACTATATACAAAATTAAGAGTGTCACCTCTCCTGTAGAAGAAAAGTTATTCTCCCTTCTTTCATCCTGTCCAGTTCCTAACAGTTGGTCCTATATTTTTGGTATTTCTAATAATGGAGGGATAGTTAATGACAAGAGGTATCCTGCATTGTTCTGAAAAATCCTAAAGAACACCTCATCATCCCTTGCACTCAGTAGACCTGTCTGTAAAAGCCAGACCCTCATTCCTGTGGAATCAGGATTCATCCCTGTGATCACCTAAAACGTTCTCTCAAACTGTGTTCTGAGATAACATGTGTAAGCTGTGATTTCTGAAACTGTACTATGTGAGTCATTGCCATGCAGCATTCATAGGATACAGATAATAAAATGCTGCGATAAATATTTTAATCCTTGCCTGACTATTCTGGAACAGTAGGACGTTGTTTATCTCAAAGTTTTTCTTTATAACTTCTAGCCTCTTCCATATAAATTTTAACATCACAAATAATAAACCTATACTGCTAGATGACCTGTAACTGTGTCTGAATTTATTGCTGACTGCTACCAGAGTAAATTTAATCTCAATAGTTTTTGAGATTTTCTGGACTCTTCAAAAATTTAAGAGGTGGATTAAGCATTCTACAAGAATTGTATGGCTTTAAACTATACAACAGCCATAAACACTCGATAAAATTCCAAGTGAATATAAGTCAAAATCTACAGTCAAAACTTCAGATTTGAATGGCTGAAGTAAGACACTCAGATTCATGTCTAAAAATTTAGCAAGATGATTTTATTATTTATGTTGAAATAGTTAAATATTCTTACCAGAATTTTCAGGCCAGTTACTGAAGAAACTGGCAATTTAAATGAGAATGTTTTGGGTGAAAACAAACACATTATTGGTGGAACACAATGAAGACAGGTTCACTTGGCCAGCATGTGGTGATCAAGGTGGTTATCATACCTGTTTTGGAGCAAGGAAGTGAGCTTTGACTTTTTACGTCTGGCAAAACTTCTACCTACTAGACTAGGCAGCAGTCTGTCTTTGAATATTTGTTTATCTACAATGGACTGGCTCCAACAGAAAAGGCTAACGCTTAAAGGTGGGTTGTTTCTGTAACCCTAACCACCAGCCCATTTGCCAGCCTCAGCTGCTGGAGTTCCCTCTCTCTCACTCTCTGTATTTATATACATGCATCCATCTTCCAGCTTCAGCAGTAATAAAGTGCCATTGAAATAGATAGCTTCTACAAAAATTGTGTTCATGTAACCTGGAAGTCTCTAATGAGTTATTTGCAGATCTTGAGCTTTTTTGGCTTGAGAAAAAGCCTGCTATAAAAGACAGTGTCTTTGCCAGCTGATCACAGGATGGTCTCAGGGAATTTGTCCGTTTGTTGTGCAAAATTACTTTGAACTATTGGATGACACACCTATAAAAGCATTTTACATTCTGGTTACCTGTAAGTAAATTTTAGGAGTAACACCAGTTTTAGTTATGATGCAAATTTTATTAGAAATTGTATATCTGCAATTGAAGCTGGTTCTGGGTTCAGTCCCTCTAAGTGAATATTTCTCAGGAGGGTTTCTGTCTGTAGCATGCAAAGGAACCAAAGGTTTACATGTCAGGAACAGTACAGGCTGCATGCATGTCTTGTGTTTTATCAAGGTAATCAGTGATTTGTTTGTGTCAAATTAAATAAGTATTTATATGCATGTTTAATACCTTGTCTTTTAATAGCCAGATTGTTCCATCTTTAACAGCCAGCTGTGTAAAATGCCAACTGGCCAACTCTCTGTGTTGGCAGAAAGCAGCAGTTTCTGCCACTTTGCATGACAGAGCAAGTAAGAAGTCCCAGGCAGTAAAGACACACTAGTGTCTTAACTTAAAGCATGTTACTGAAGCAATGAAAATAAAGCCACTAAGCACTAAAATCCTTTCTATTCTTGAGGTTTCAAAGGATCTTTGCATTTACTAAAAAAAAATTCCTTCAGTATGTAGAGCAATTAACAACCTAAAGCAATTAGTAATCTTATTTTACCACAATTGAAAAGTACTTCATAAAATTAGCAGGTATGGAAGTCTAATTTATTCAAATAAAAAGGAACTGTCTTGGTGCCATTTACTTTAGGAATATGCTGATAATTTGTGATAATAAGCAGTTATAATAACAGTAAAAGAGGTGAAATCAGAAAAAAGGTGAAGATAACCCAGTCACATGGTATATACTTCAGTGTAATGTCTAAGCCTTTGATGATTTCCTTTGTTCCTCTGCCAAAGTCTTAATTTATGCTGGATGTTTCTTTTTTATGCTACTTGCTTGCACTAATGATACCTAGACAACGTTTTCTCCTTCTGTAGGTTTTGTTCAGCCTGGGTTGCTCTTGCAGTTTTATGTGTTGTAATTCTAGTGAGAATTTTCTTTTCCTTCCCCTCCTCCTTGTCTTTTAGAAAGGAAATTTTTAGCCTGGTATTTTTACTCCATAAGCAGTATTACTGAATTTAGTGGCTCTACACACATAAGTAATGGCTATAAAATTGGGCTTTGGTATTTTATGTGACCCACTTACTAACCTTCTAAGTGAAGCATGAGTTTTCCAGTTTGATACTCAACTTGTCTGTAAACAATTGATAAATTGATCCCAGACTAATTTTCTTCTTGCTTCACTTATTTAAACAAATGTCTCAAAAGACACTCTCCCATATGCTGCAAAATATTGACGTGAGTTTTCAGATTCATTTTCACACTTAGTAATCTGCAATTTAGTAACAGGGTCAAACAATACAGTGTAAAATGCCCATTGTCCTCTTTGTGGCATTTTCTACATGAGCTTAAGTGTCTTTTTGTTATTATCTTCTAAAAAAAATTTGCTATTTCATATGCTGAAGCAAATGGCTGCAAAAGTCTTAAAGTATGTGTCTATACAGACTGAGTAGTTATCATAGAACCATAGAACCATAGAATGGTTTGGGTTGTAAGGGACCTTTAAAGGTCATCTAGTCAAAGATGTTCAATGCCCCTGCAGTGAGCAGGGCCATCTTCAACTAGATCAGGTTGTTCAGAGCCCCCTCCAGCCTGACCTTCAATGTTTCCAGGGATGAGGCCTCTATCATCATCTCTCTGGGCAACCTGCACCAGTGTTTCACCACCCTCATGGTAAAAAATTTCTTCCTTATATCTAGTCTAAATCTACCCTCTTTGGGTTTAAAACCATTTCACCTTATCCTATCACTAGAGGCGCTGCTAAGAAGTCTGTCCCCATCTTTCTTTTAAGCCCCCTTCAAGTACTGGAAGGCAAATATAAGGTCTTCCTCTAGCCTTCTCTTCTCCAGGCTCCAACTTTCTCAGCCTTTCTTCCTAGGAGGGGTGTTCCAACCCTCTGATCATTTTTGTGACCTTCTTCTGGACCTGCTGTCTTTCCTGCATTGAGGGTTATATTAAAAATACAACCAGGGCAAAAACTGAGTATCGGTACATGATAGCGCCAGGCAGAGGGGAGAAGGGAGAGGACTGCCAAGGGCCTCACCCCCAGCCACCTGCAGCACCTCCTGCCCTCCCTAGGTGGTGGCAGCGTGGGGAGCCCAGCCGGGGTTTTTTTGGGACACGGGGCAGGGCCTGGCAGTCTGCGGGGCAAGTGGGTGGGGCAGAGGCAGGGGCAGGGGCAGGGGCTCAGCCAGGGGACACCATGCAGGGTGCCTGCAGCCTCTGCTGCTCCTTCTGCAAACAGCACTGAGGGCAGGCACCCACAGCCTCCTCCCCTGGGTGCTCCCTGTTTTTCAGGGTATGTTCTGATGAAATGGGATCTCAGTGCAGTTCGACAAATTTTGGATTTCCCCCCGACCCTTGTGATTGAGTAACTGAGGAGCAGCTGAGGGAACTGGGGTTGTTTAGCCTGGAGGAGGAGGGGAGACCTCATGGTACTCTACAACTACCCAAAAGGAGGGTGTAGAGAGGTGGGGGTCAGTCTGTTCAACCAAGTAACAAGTGACATGACAAGAGGAAAGGCCTCAAGTTGCACCAAGGGAAGTTTAAATTGGATATTAGGAAGAATTTCTTTACTGAAACGGTTATCAGGTACTGGAACAGATTGCCCAGGGCAGTGGTGGAGTCCCCACCCCTGGACGTATTTAAAAGTTGTGTAGACGTAGTGCTGAGGGACATGGTTTAGTTGGGGACTTGTCAGTGTGATGTTAATGACTGGACTTGATGATCCCATAGGTCTTTTCCAATCTAGGCAATTCTGTGATTTTGTGAATTGCTTGCCAGTTCTTAACCCTTTGTTTGGTGGTGCTCAAATGAACTGAAATAACGGTGAGTATCACGGGTACATATGTATTCAAATAATCCCTCTTTCACGTTGCTCCTGCTCCTGCATTCAGGAAAATTTTGTCCTCTGTGCTTGCATTTTCTTGATACTCTTCACTCTCAACATCACTGTTAATATACTGTTCAGTCCTGCAGCTGAAGTAGGTTGTCTGTGGTATCAACTGAGCAACTAAGAGGACTCAGTTAGTGAGGAAAAGGAAAGGGGGAAGGCTAAGGGAGCTTTAGCCTTCTCCACTCTAGCCTGGAGTCAGCAGAGACTGGCTTAGTCAGCTGGTGCAGGCACAACCCCTGTTCAGGGAGGTAAATCCACCCCTCTTTTATCACAACACTATTTTGCTCAAGGAACTAATTATATATGAATGAAGGTGCCAAAATCACAAGGGGGGGAACGTGGGAAGGGCGAGGTTTAGCACTTGTGTTTGTAAAATTTGCTTTTCTCTAGCTCCAGCTTCACCATTTGTTTTCAGTCTGATTCTTACTTCTGCCAGGCATCAGAAAAAATGAACAAACCATTCTGTCTGAAGCAAAACAGATTAAGATTTGAGTATAGTTGGCATATCATCAACAGTTATTACCTTCTGAAAATGAATCACCTTTCTTTTCTTGTCAAACGAAAAGAAGGTAAAGAAGGCTCTGCAAGATCTTGAGCTCTTTGGGGAGAAGTCAGTTCTTATCCCACACAATCCACTGGGATATTCCCCAAAAGAAACAACTAGGCTAATCTTAAAGTCACTTTTATTTATTCCCATAAAACTTATCAATGGAATCAACAGCATCTTGTGTCTCAGAAGCAAAGCTGGATGGAAGTTCGGGTTGTGTCAGCTGATCCCCATTCCCTGGAACAGAGTACCAGTGACCAGCAGAACTGCACTTCCACATGCTGGGAAGCCAACTTACTGTGAAAGATGGTTAACTGCACAACAGGAGAAGTAATTCTAAATAATGATTAGAGAGGATTTATTTTGTTTGGGTTTGTTTTGTTTCCTACTTAAAAAACCCAATCTGTATCAGATGATTTGGTCTGTAGACCAGGTATCTGTATCTGTATCTATTCTACAGATATCTGAGGAACCCTAGAATTTTATCTTTTAAGGACAGGCACTAGAAGTTGTTCTTCAGCCCATGTTCAGCTGCTCTCAGCATACTTGCACCTCCTCTCGGAGTCACAGCTGCAGCCTGCTCCAGAAAAGTAGGAAAATGTAAAACTTCCAGCTGGGGACCTTGATGAAATGAAATGCAGGGCAGATGACAAAGTGGTGACCTGCTTTGACAGCTCTGCCACTGCTTGGAGGTGCTGGCCTAAGTGCCACAGCTGGCTGGGGAGTGGCAGGGCACCAGCAGAGCA
>NW_010326588.1:9313-16277 GCF_000700745.2 Antrostomus carolinensis | reverse complement strand
AACTGCTTTATCCCGGCCACCAACCTCCTCACTGCCAATTAGCTCCTGTTTGTACGACACCTCTCCTTTTTTAAGTCCTGGGGTCAGAAACATTTCAACACCCTCCCAAGGCCTCCCTGCAGCTGGCTGTTTGAGGGTGGGTGGTCTTGCCCTACCCCCCCAAGGACTTTCCCGTGGAAGATGGTTGTGTCCTGGGACAGGCCACAGAGGCTGTCCTGGTGCTCAGGATCTCATTGGGTTGGTTTCTGAAGGTGACAGTGGAGATCTGTAATAGCATTTTATTTTAAAATGTAACATGAATTTCTGCCATCCACAAGTAAACAACAAAGCACAAGTCCCATGCATAAGATTTAGTCTGCTATGACCAAAATATGTGTACAAAAACTGTTTAGGAAACACCATCATATATACTTTCCTGCCTCTCTTTTTTCTCCCTTTCTCTCACTTGCTGATCTTTGAAGAGGACAAAATTCACCATTTCCTGAGAGCTGTGTTCACACAGAGAACTAACATTTCTGGATGCAGAGAGACAGAAGAACTTTGTTTCCCTGGCAACTAGAGCCATCAGAAAGTGTTTCCACCATCTCCTCCCTTTACTCGGGTTCATTATTATTGTAGCCTTTGGTCAATAAGGTAGTAAAACCAATTATGAACTAAAAAAAGTGTCTTGATAGCCTGCTCCACTTAACTCACCTGGCCTCTCTCCCAGCCTCTAGAATAAAAAGGGACCTCTGAAAATGATCCCATGCCAAAGTATCCAGTGTTACAATTCATGGTTGAACTTCAAGATCTGCCCTATCCTGCACATTTAACTTAAACCTAGAAAGTGTCACTGTCTTCTGGGAAATAATGCCAGCAACTAAGCAGCTTTCACTGAAAATCTGTATGGGCTGGAGGGACAGAGCTGTGTCTCTGCTGTGGCACGGTGAGCAGGTGCTTCACAGAGTCGTGCTGGTGATTCAGTGCGGTTCATTCTTACCTATGAGTCAGGGCTGAATTAATGTCCCAGCTTATTATTAAGGTTTTGAAGCAGTGTGCTGATGGGGGCAACTCTTTATCTTTTGATAATAAAAAGGACTATGCTGAAGCCCTTTCCATCTGCTATTGTTAAATATCACATATTTCTCTTCCACCATGTTCTTTACTCATTCAAAGAATTTCACTAAAATTGCAAAAGAAAGCACTTTACAGGTACAAAATTCCCAATTTATGATTGTCCTTCCACTTAAATGTATTTTGTAGCTGATCTATGAATGAGGCAGAGAGCCTGGGGAAAAAAATTGTTGTGTAAATGTGTAAGTATTGTAGTTCCTAGGTACTGAACAACTGACTGTGGCATTTCTTTACCTTTGAGGGCTGGAATTCACAGCTTAAACAATTTCCCCTAAATTTAGAATTTGTTATATAGTTTTGTATTTAAATGAAAAAAAGTCTAGGTGATTTCTGTTGTATCTCCCAAAGTACAGCAAGGTGAGCACTGACTGTACAGTGCTGTAGTGAAAAAATCTTGGGGCGTGTGAGCCACAGGTTTGCAACAACAGTACTGGAGGAAAGTTGTAGCTGAGTGGTGAGACTGTGCTTTTGTGTTGCCTGTCTTCCCAAAATCTTTCTTTGCTTTCCCTTGAAGGAACAGGGCCTTTTTTCTAATGCAGTCCCTCAGAGGGAATAGGGGTTTATGCCATTGGTGTGCAGACAGACAGGATTAGGTCACCTGCAAAATCTTTCCTTCTCTTCCCTCGTGATTTCAGGAGACTCCTGGCTTTTTCTGTAGGGCTATCAGGAAGGGCACAGAAGCACTGACATGTTGAAGGAGGGGAAGATGGAGTGTGGTTCTCTCTCTGCCCTTTGTTTTTATGTTAATATCATTGTAGGGGTTTCCAGTACCTGTGGTGAGACCAGTTACTGCTGATAATCCAGATATTAAAGTTTTTATCAAGAAAGCCAAGACAAGAAAGGAAAATATTATTTTTAACAGTTTATATTAATTTAACTTGACTTTCAGAAGAAAAGGCATTTCTCTAGCCTAATGCTTTCTTTCTACTGAATTGCAAAGGCCTATAGCTACCAAGAACCAGAGTTGAGTCTCCAATGTGGAGCACACACAGAGAGAATGCATCAGGCAACTTAAATGTTGTCTCTCACTCAACCTGTAATTTGCAGTGTTGTGGTCAAACTCCACCTCATTCCAGTCCCAAGTAGTTGCAATGCAAACTTCATTAAGGCCAATGACCGTAGCTGTGAGCACAGCTTTTTTTGTACTAGCATTAAGATCACTGGAGAGTTTCAGCACAGAATTTGCTAGAGAAAGAGTAGCTTACTGTCCAGCCACTGATGCTTGAAAAAGCTTTGAGTCTGATGTTAATCTTGCTGAGTTTTTTTACATCATCTGTCTTTTAGATTTATTCAGAGCAATAATAAACTTTTCTGAAAGTCTAAAACCATATAGAAGTTTCTGACCCTCCTGTAGCAACTGCAGAGTAACAAGCTGTTGCTTCTTTCTCCTTCACTTCAGTCTAACCCTTAAAATTCATTTTATTGTTTATTTTGCAGCTGTATGTGCTCAAATATAAGGTGCTTACTCAATCAAAATGATTGCTCGTAAGATATTGATTACCAATGAATGCTATAAATATTGCTATCTTACAGCTCTCCTGTATATTTTAATTCCAGAATGTGGAGAAGTCCAAGGAAAAAGTTAATAAGAAATTGAAAATTGCCAAGGAAAACTATAGATGAGAAGAAGTAGCGGTAGCAATTCCCTTCAGTACATTTGCAAAAGCTCATGGATTGCAGAAGATAAAAACAGGACAGAGGTACATTTTATGTTAGGATCTCTCTTTATCTTCCAATAAATTATTATTGCCCCGTGTCTGTGTTCCATCCTTAAAATGTATTTGGCTTAGGAATGTTTTTGTCATGTGTTTGCTCTTTTGCAATTTTTTACATCTGCATTAAGGGTGAAACTTTTAGACAAATCTATACAGATGTTACTGAGCAGATGGTGTTCTGGAGAAAGGATTGTCTGGATTCAAAGCCATGTTTGCACAAGCCTTTTCCTCTAAGAAAGGGGATCTATACCTTTTAAAACTCCTTCATGACTTTTAACTCTACAAAATTTCTCATCTTGATTATAGGTTTAGAAAAAAAAAAGTTTTAGAAATAGAAATCGTAGCCTGATCACAGACACTCAACAAGAGAGCACAAAGTAAAGTTTCAACATTAGAAAAGGATGAACGAAACCCACAACCCCTTTCCCAGCCATCTAAGCTTCACCAAACACCCAGAGAGGCACAGCTGCTTGCTATTGCCAGCAGAGACCCGCTTCCCTGCTGAGAGCTTTGAGATGCAGCCAGCCTGGCTGTTCTCCACC
Organism: Antrostomus carolinensis; assembly: GCF_000700745.2. Classification (NCBI taxonomy): domain Eukaryota; kingdom Metazoa; phylum Chordata; class Aves; order Caprimulgiformes; family Caprimulgidae; genus Antrostomus; species Antrostomus carolinensis. Next base: position 12,907 of record NW_010326588.1, on the reverse strand, counting down.
TCTTCCAAGGGAGTGGAAACAACTCGGGGTCTTGCCTCATGTCTACAATTTGCCATTTAAAGGGACTTTTGGTGGATATTTCAAGGTCTATTTGCAAATTAGGGGATATTCTGAACACAGATCTGTGTGCATTCCCAACCACTGCTTGATGGAGTGTGTTAGGGCTAAGTTCTGAGGGACGTGATTTCTGCACACACCATCTCTCCATCCCTGGCTGCAGCTAATGCCTGGGGAGAGCAGAGCTCGGGCAGTGCTACAGGGAATTCTTGGCTTCTCACATGGTGTGGGACAGCTTGAATAAACTAAGGAGAGTAATAGAGGTGCCTCTCTGCTTTGATAGCCAGCTTCTGACTTTCCTCCAAGTTGCAGGTGTAAATGGACAGGGGCACAGCCACCCAGCCAGAAGTGTTTTGGATGCATGCTTTTGAAGCTGAGGCATGAAAGAGTGGATGGATCAGGCAAGGCATCTAAACTGAAAATTCCTGTTTAATTCAGCATCTACTGTTCTGTAAAAGCATGTAGGATTCAACAAGGCAGAGAGGATAGTTGCTTGAGGCCTGGGAGTGCAGGGGGAACAAGGAAAGACAACTTGGAAAAGTGTATTAAAAACAAGCATTCATTCATTGCAGAACTTATTTTTTGCTTTTCTTTTAATTTATCTGCCTCTCAGTGTTTAGACAGAAGTCATGTGAGCTTCTGAGCTGCAGGGACAGGGACAGAGACAGAGAACGTGTGCATCAGTGCAGAGTGCTGCTGGAGCCCTGGCAGAGCGAGAGGGAGGCAGAGGGAGCCTGAGAGGGAAAAGGAGAAGTGGTTCGAGCTGCAACAGCAGCAGCTGCTGCTACCACATCTCAGCTCCTGCCTGGGAATCAGCTCTACTGCCAGCCTGCCTCTCCGAAGGTACAGGTGCCTCAGGTTCAAAAGTCCTAGAAGGTCAGTGGGACTTCCAGGAGCCAAACGGAGCTGCTTTATTTTTTTCTTTTCCTGCAAAGAACATCTGTTTGAGGACTCCACTCCTTTTCCCGGACTGAAAGAGGTATTTTGTGTCATTAATGTGTCTTTTCTTTGAAAGCAGGTATGGGATCAGGGAAAAAATAACTCAGGGCAGGATGTTAAAGCAGATGTGCAGAGAAGTGGTGGGTTTCTTACTCTCCCCTCCCCTTTATAACAGAGCTTAGGCAGTAAGGAGCCCTTGTCATTAGGATACTGTTAAACTTAAAATATGGAGGATGGGAGAGACAGGGTTAAAGTGTGGGGGTGGACCTGAGCTGTTTCCCATCTGATTTGTTTCCCTGTTCGATCTCTAAAAGTGAAGGAAAACTTTCCTTGTGCACCTGGAGAAGCAGTACTTACCCATTTGACAACAAGATGTAAAACTTGTAATTATTTAATATGAACATGGTTTGCTTAAATCTCTGCTTGGCAAATTACACCTCCCATCACAGCAGAGCTCCCCTTAACACATACAAATTTTGGAGGTCTTAATGTCTAGTGGCTGTGATAGCACTTCTCTTTCTTTTCCTCTCTTCCCTCCTTCCAGTGTACTCACCTCCTGCTGCCTGCACTCTCCTCCCTGTCTCCCTCCTGCCCTTGGTGCCCTGCCCCTATGGATGTCCCGGTACAGATTTTCCGGGAGGAGCCGGACTCCACCTGTTCCCCAGGGCCCTGTCGTCCCCCCAGCACCAGCAGCAGCTGGCTGCTGGGCTGGACAGACTATGACACCAACACCACCGGGGCCTTCGGGGATGCCCTGCACAACCACACCAGCATCTCCCCTGCCATCCCCATCATCATCACTGCTGTCTACTCGGTGGTCTTTGTTGTCGGCTTGGTGGGAAACTCTCTGGTCATGTTTGTCATCATAAGGTAAGGTGCTTTGCAGTACCTGTTGGAAGAGATGCAAATGACTGTCCCTAAATTTGGCAGGGGGGATGGGAATAGTTTATGGAAGCTCTCTGGGTGTGCATATATGAAGAGCTGGAAATAAGCAACTGGAATTTTTCAGTCCCAGTGGTTTGCCTGGAAGTGCAGTTAGAGACAGAAGGGAGAAGCTGGTTAAAAGTGATAAATGCTGCAGCCTGCGGGAAGGCGCTTTGTGCCCCGGAGCTGCGTTCATCGAGTGCCCTCTAGGGATGAGAGGCTCCTCGCATCCCAGGCAAAGCTCAGGGTGAAGAGAGAAACTTCGGCAAGGCAGCTTTTTTTCTCCTGTAAGGAGTCCCTGAGGGACAGCTTCTGTGTCTAGTCGAGTGGTCACTGATACATCGCTGCCTTGTCACCTTGTGGTTCGTTTAAGAAGGTGGGGAAAAAAAAAAAAAAAAAAAGGGAAGTGAGAAAGGTAGGTGGAAAGGCTTAACGTAAAGCAAGGGATGTTTTTTCTCTCTCTAGTGGTGTTTCACTCCAGTTGTTGGTGTTGTATTGCAGAAATACCTTTTTCAATTGTTGTTCAGTTAGTTTTTCATAATAAACTACTTATTTAAATGCACCGATACTTGCACTTGTGTACTGGTGTATATTTTAGCTTGCACTATGATTTATCTCTCCTTTTGTCCTTTTCATTTCCAATTTATAAAAACAGTGCAGATCAGCAGAGTGACAATGAGCAACCAAGGGAACTGAAATCATGCAACTTTTTAGACTCTTGCTTTACAGTCCTCTTGAATCCTGAAAAGAATTCTGAAAAAAAAAGAATTGTGGAGTATTCATTGCTCAAATGAACTCAGCTTGTACAGAGAAAGCAAAATGGAGGTAGTGGAAGGGATCTTGTTAGTAAAGCATGCATGATAAAGGTCAAGCAATTGCAGGATGGTGAAATAACTGGCAGACTTGATATAGGGGGAAGTTAACTAGAAGCAGTGAAGTTGTTGATGAGGTATTTTTTGAAAGATGAATTATAATCAGGTGGATACACTTGAATAATGGAAATAAAATCCCCTTTAATAGTCAGTGCAATAAATAAAGGTGCCTGTTGTCAATTTGGAGAAACTAGTTTGCTCCAGCTTTATGATGATGTAATTTTTATACCTCTCCATGTCCTTTTGCCTCTCATTCAGAGTAGAGATTTCATTTCTTTTTGCATTTATCTTGCAAGAAGAGAGACTCCATACTTGAAACACACACAGCTGCAAAGGCAGAGATTTTCTAAGCTGTCAGTCACTAACAATGATAGTTGATTAACTGGCCTGGGTGGTGGAAATAAATTCAAACTTAGCCAGAGCCCTAAAAGTTAACATGTATGGATTATACCAGTGCATATGTATTTCCTTTTTTGTTGTTTTCTTTTACCCTCCTAAGATTATTTTTGTGATTGTCTAGCTATCTATGACTCACTCTTCTACTAGTTCTTACATTAGAATTTTTCTTCAGTTTCCTCTTGGTCCATCTCTTGATTACATGATCAAAAAAATAAATAAGTATAATAAAACGCCTGTAGGATTTTTTTTTTTTCCAGTATCCTCCTCTTCTAGATTTTCTCTGTGGCAAATGCTTTAACCACTGCTAGAATCATTAGCTGAAGTGCATGTATACACAAACCTACAGTTTCAAATATTTCTTACGATTTCAAAATATTCCATATGTTTGTACAAGACGTGTATT
>NW_010326588.1:0-9281 GCF_000700745.2 Antrostomus carolinensis | reverse complement strand
TTACATCCACTCTCTACGTGGTCGCTTCTCAAGCTGGGTTTTCATGACCCATTGAAAAATGTAGCCTGCAGTGATATCCTTTTGTGTGGAAAGCCAAAGTCTGCATGAAGTTTGTGAAAGAAGGTTGCAGGGGGGGAGTGGGACTGTGTCCCCAGGCATCCCATGTTGCTTCTCGACCAGTTGCCACAACTCGAAAGGAGGACGAGGACAGACTGTTGGTCTTCTTTACCCTCCAGCTGAGGACAGGGTTTGTGTGAGGTCCCTTGTTGCCATTTCTTATCTCTCTGAATTCCAGATCTGCACTCCTCCTAGCCCCCTTTGGACCAGCAAACAAAGCAGGCCCAACTCTTTCTCCCTTTGCTCTTTTTTTAACACCACCTAATATTGTTAGAATAATTCAGTTGGAAGGGACCTACAATGATCATCTAGTCCAGCTGCCTGGCCACTTCAGGGCTGATATTGAGTCACCTTTTGGGTGACACAAAAAAGATCCCTTATGTTCTGAGATTTTCAGTGAAACTGCTGAAGTGCCAATGCTGTGATAGAGTTGGGAGACTCCCAATAGTCTTGAGATGCCTCAGAAACAGGCTCAAATTTAGCCATAAGCTGTGGTGTAGGCTGGCCTTGGCCTATTCCTTGCTTTAAACGCCCACAGGGGTAGTTTTGTTACTCTGTAGAAGGGCTTCTGATGGACACGAGCGTGTCAGCATCTCAGCAGCCTACCTGCAGAGTGCTGGGTGTCTGAAACCTTCTTCAGGTATAGTGAGGTGTGTTTCTGTTAAGAGTGAAAACCCTCTCAGAGATCCCTCAGAGGGAAAAATGAAAAGAGAATAGCACTTTGATGACATGCTCAAGCTCCTGAAAGAAAAGTAGCTGAGTTTGGTACAGGTCCTGTAAAGAGAGATTTGTGTTGGAGGCAGAGTGGGAATGGTACTTCAGTGTGGTAGTGGGAGCATGGCCTATTAAACCTTATCTCAGGAGTCTTGGATTCTTCTTTTGGTTTTACTACCAGGCTTCAACACTTTGTCTTGTCCTGAGAAGGTCACTTCATGGCCCTGTGACTTGGTTTCCTCATGAGTAAAATACAGGTACTGGTATTCACTGTCTTTAAACACACATCAACAGTTAGATTTAAAAGCCAAAGCCCAATCACTAAAAATCCTAACTGAGCAAGACCGGGGCTATTGTAAGCAGCTCAGGCTCCTCAGGCACATTGAGAGCAATTACTTTTAGTGTGCAGAAAGAGCTCTGTGTTGTGTGTGCTGTGCATCCTGCGCTCTCTTTACACGTTCATTGCAGACAGGTCTCAGGGTGTGGATGGTTTGCAGGAACATTCCCCATGTTCATATCAGCTGTGAGGCAGGTGTACCAGCCCCAGAGGGTCTGTTGTCAGGCCAGCAGCTGGCTGGGTGGGCTGGCAGTGCCTCACTCACGCCGAGCCATGGCAAATGGGATGTGACATTCTCTTGTGGCTGCTGCTTTTCCTGGGGAGAGAGTAAGAGAAACAGGTCAACATGTTGCCTCTTGCACTGGTGGGAAATGCAGATACTGTATGGGAAGCACAGTCCTTCCCCTATGGAGGAGGAGAGGAGGTATCAAGTGGGTTTGACCTCTCCTGAGTGAAGATATATAGTTAAGTGTATCTTGGCACTATCAGAATCTGTTTCAACTTCAAACACTTTCTTCTGAGATTAGCTTTACCTCTGACGTTTTAGGAGATATTTCTGGAGGTGAAGTAGTTGATTGAAGTTGATAAATAAAATTACTTGTTCTTGGGAGCAAAAAAGTCTTTTTCCTTTCTTCTTCCTCCCTCCTGACTTTATTTCTCTAGAATTTAGTTCTGACTTTAAAGAAAATGGTGCTTTTTTTGTGAGATCTGGAGGGGAAGAAAAGTCTCCTTACTAAAGCACCAACTTTAACTGTAGATTTGCCCTTATCAAAACCATAAACATGCTCCAGAAAAAACTCTGAGAGGTGCTGACTCTTACCTGCTCCAGATTCACTTTTTCTATGTATGCATGTATATGCCTTACCTGCATTGTTCCTGAAGTAATTTGCTGAGAGCAGCTGCCATCATCAGGACCTTAAATAGCTGATCCCGTGTTTCTTTTAAAATTATCTTTCAAGCTTCCAGTGAACTGAATAATTTTCTACATTCAAAAACAGTCTTAACAAGAGGCTACGTCACAGATATGTAAATTAATTCCTAAGGGAAAAGAGAAAGCTTGTATTCCTCTACTTAGCCTACTGTTGAAGAAAAAAATATAACTAGTAATACATTTTTGTTCTTATATTCATTGAACTGAATGGCATCTTATGTAACAGGAAGAGTCTATTAAGAAATGTCATATAAAATCGACTTCTTTCCAGAGTGATTTTAAATCTTCATCAGTGATTCCAAACCAGAATGAAAATATTTAAAAAATGTATAAAAAATGAAATTGATTATTGATATTGGTTTAAAGCAATACTAGATTTTGATAACATCAAAACATTAGTTGTTAATTTGCTTTAAATTATTCCAATTTTATTAAATTATATTTGGAAATAATATTGTTTTGAAATGAAAAATGAAGCTCCAGAAGAGTTAACCTAACTGAATTGCCCGTTCCCTGTTATTTGCAGTTGGTATGATTTAATTCTTTTATGAAATTACAGGTTTGGTTGCTAAAAGTAAAAGCCTAGTTGTAGGACTGCCTAAACTTTGTGAAGTTTATGTTTTTTACCTTTTTTTACTTGATCAAACATCTGACACCTTACTATTATCAGTACAGAGGTATCAAATGGATTGATAATAATTCATCACAGAACTTCAAAGAGCATCTGGCCTCACCTCACTGAATGGTAAGCTAGTTTTGGTAGGTTCTGCAGGATTTGGCCAAATGTGGCACCATTTTCATGACAATTTTGAAGACTGATGTTTGCCAACAGCTTTTACAGGTGGCACAAAAACCAGCATAGCAGGAAACATGGAATAGGACAGGTTTATAAAACAATTTAATTAGTCTGACAAGCAAGGTCATTTAAACAAAATTTGAATGTTTCTAATACATTTAATATCCTGTTAGACAATGACTAGGACATGGGCTTCTAAGCAGGAAAGAAACTCAACATGAGTTTCCAATATGATGCTGTGATAAGAGGAGCAGATACTGAAAAAGCAGAGACAGCAGAGAAGAGTGTTGGAAGGAATATTTACTAATGACTGTATCAGAGAGAAGCTATAGCTTATAGTGAGTAATCTGTTTGGCTTCTGAAAAATAATTTGGTATCCATCCAGACACTTCTGCTGGGCTAGCAGCCAGGTAGTCATTTATTTCAGAGAAAGGCATAACTGGAGTCAATGTCTGTAAGCAAGACAAACTATAAGGAGCCCTTTTGAATGATCAGAAAGTGAAAACTTACAAGAACTTTCCAGTTCGGCTGCTGGCAAGGCAGAAAGCTTGAGACAGTTTGCTTCTCCCCAGCCAGGAGAGTGATGAGGAAGCTCATGCTCCTGGCCAAAGTGTGGGTAGGGAGCACAGCATGGAGATGATGTTGGGAAGGGCAGGCTGGCTAAGCCCTTCTAATGAAGGGGAACAGAGCAAGGGAAGAGTGGGGACGCTTCCCTTGGTTTTTCCCAAGAGAGGATTTTGAATTTACTGAAGGCTGTTGTGGCAGAAAATTCTTAACTTGGTGATTTTGGATGGCCTGTGATGGACTAAGAGCAAGGGAGGATAATCTTCCTGGCTTGCTTGCTCTCTCTGTCTAGAAAAACTGTGATTAGCTTGTCCCTTATGTTAAATTCTCTGAAACAGGTGAGTTCCCAAGGACAGTTTTGATTTTAGTTGCATATTGATTTTTAGAGGAAAAACATCCAGAAAAACTTTGAAAAGCTCTACTTCTAGGAAGTTTACTTCACTTCATGTCTCTGTTTTGATCCTTCCATCTCTAAGAATTAAGTAATTCTTGCAAAGTGTGAACCCTGTGCTCTTCTCCTTGAGAAGACCTTGTGCTTTGTTTATTGTTAGACTCTTTAGTGGACTTTGAGAGGCATGAGGAAATGGCATAATGAGTCATTTTGTCTACAGACATGCACAAACTGAATTAGCTGTGGGGAATGGATATGTACAGATGGAACGAGGACATGGAAAAAAGGAGTGTTTGACCATGTTGGCATTCTGCAGAATGTAAAAAAGATATAAATAAAGAATATGTAAAGGTGCATAGCGTTTTGATGATCCTATTGGGAAGTGTCTGTGGTAGCCTGTGTATCATCTTTGAAATATTTATTTATTCTGAAACCAGAGAGTTCAGCTTCATAAATTTCACCTTTAATCCCTAGGGGAGTGGAAATTAATTCTTGACAGTTTGCTATTTTAAGTTTTGAGACTTCATTTACAGTGAAACCTCTATCTTCTCTTCATGAGCATGACAGCCTAACAATTTTGTGTAGTGCATGAGTTTCCAGTAATATATGGCAAGAACACATGCAGATCCTTTCTGTTTTCTCCACTCCTCACACCAATCCTCCTACGCAATACATGGTGCTCTGCCTGGCTGCTCGTCTGCTCCAAAAGTCAGTGCCATTCAGTAGTGCATTGTAAGTGAATACCTAGGGTTCCCAAACTTAGCTACCCTGCACCTGCAAGACAGAGGATTTTATATTTGCTGACTGACTACATAGCTAAACCCACTTCCCACTACATTGTAGGTAGCGTAGCCACTGTAGTTACCACAGGGCAACTGGGAAAGGCCTCCTTGAGCAGTGATAGATGGGAACCTGCATGGTAAGATTAGTTTGGATGAGAAATTTGGTGTTCATTTAGTGTTCACACTCAGAAAAGTTTTTTTACTATGCTACTGGATGACAGACAGCGCCAGGGCTTACTGTTAGATATGCCTTTCAGAATGATTGGCTTGTTAAAGTGTACAAGAGAAGAACAATATTTTCCTCATGGAAACTATCTGAAGTGCTTTTCCTTTTTTTTCAATTGACCACATCTTAAAGTTTCCTGTGTTTCTCTTGTATCATCTCCTTTGGAAAAGTGTGTGTTCAGTTGGTCTGTGCTGTGAGCTCTTCTAAGGCAGGTGAGGAAACCAAATGAATGGATAGAGTCCAGAGAAAGGACAGAGAAAGTCCCTATGAGGGACTGATGACTTTTCCCTGAGCTGGCTCTATACTGATATATGCATTTGTTGCCCTACTACATGATCCTATATTTGTTATAGAGAGAGGTCCCTTGTCTCCCATTCTACAGGAGTGCTGACAAGAGATTGAGGTCTCCACACATCCAGGGGTTGTAGTTGCCCCATAAAACTCTCCAAGCAGTGGCAGTTATTCATCCCTGTGGCAAAATGGACAGCAAGTGCCTTGTTCTGAGAACAAGAGTGATACCCACATCCCGACACCCTTGTGTGAAGAGGGAGCAAATGGTCAATAACATTTGGCTGCTTCCAGCCAAGTGCAGCATATATAGCTACCTATGGAGACTAGAACCTCTCCAAAGAGCAAGAAGGAAAGTAAGACCCTGAAAAATCTTCTACTGCAGCTGCTATCCGTGTCCCCTTGAGAAATGAGATTTGTTCTCTTTGCCAGGCAATCTTGGTCCTACAGTATAGAAAATGCACATGGGGAGAGGGAGCAGAGCATTTTGCTCTGGTAAGGGGGCTCATGTCCTTCATAAAAAAAAATAAAAATCCTTTCAATAGATAAGAACAATGGGAAAGGTGAATGTTAAAAGAAACAGAGACTCCACACTCAGCAGTGGAATGTACCTGTGGCAAGTAAGAACTATTAGGAGAGGTTGTGTAACAGCCTGGGAAATCCCCATGGCATGACTGGTCACTGGGAAGCATCTGCAGCAACATAAAGTTTCTCAATATAGAGAATCAGATGCTTGGAGAGGTCTAGATTAATCCTATTTGCCAATAGAGATAAAAAAATCAGGTACATAGTCTAAGCTGATTGTCTAGATTCTCTAATAATAATATTAGACATATTGGTTTTGGATAGAGTACCAGTTTTGTAAAATTCTGCTTTCTCACTATTTCAGTTTAAGCCACAACAAATCTCAGCACCTTAGTATTTCTCTGAGCTCTCCCAGCAAAATCATGCAAGCAGAAATTTCACAGTATTGTCGTTTTTAACATTAAGTGTATTTTTTCCAAAAAGAGGTTCTTAAGCTCACATAAAATTATTAAAAGTCCTTATCATAGAAGGAAAAAAAAAGTTCCTTTTTGTTAAGTACTGTGAATTTTTCTTAATTTTTAACAGGTTGTATATGTAGACTTCAACTTCTCTTCTACAATTCAGAAGCTGGTTCTTTAGCTCAAGAAGGAAAGCCTCCACATCTAATCTAAATCTACAAGATCTTGTTCAGGCTCAGTTTATGGCTAGTTCAGAGGAGTAATGGTAGTGGCAAATTGTAAGGATTTTGATGATAACCTTCTGACGTTCAGGTAGACTATGTTCCCTGAGGGGACAATAAAAGACAAGATCATGCTTTTCTTCTTTAAGCTGCCTTTAAATAGGTGCTTACAGGTGCTTGTTAATAAACATAATTCCACTTAAAATACTATTTTGTAGGCAACTTGTACAATTTTTTTGTATGCTCCTAACAATTTTGATGTTAAACACAGGCAACCTTTAAAGGTGTGCAGCAACAATGTTTGCCTTTATTTAACATGTTTTCCAGGGTCCTATACCCTGCTAAATTCTGTCTGTCCAAAATGTGGTAAAACGCACATGGAAGATGAAGGGTATTGGTTTTTACATTCTTTGAATGACCTCAGTCTTGGTTTCATATTGGCATAGGCCTTTTCTATTGATTTACAAAGATCCAAAAGATAGCGGAGCCATCCTTTTGACATGGTATGTGTTTGGAATAGATCCTCCTGGGTTGCTCTTCGAGGTTTGTTTATTCCCCTATTCTGATGCAGTATGATATTGAGTGTGCCCTGAACATAGCCTTGAGATTTAGAGCTTTCCTTACTAAGCTTTTCAGCTCCTTGATCTCCACATACTTAATTCAGAGGAACCTAGTGGAACAGAGCCTGCATCCTACTGATAGGTGTGTTTACAATTTGCTTTTAGATGACTTTAGCTTTCATTTTCATTCACTGACTCAGGTATCTGCCAAAAATATGTGTTTGTTATACTTCATTGTATTTCATGCTCTTGTACTTTCACTCTGCTACTGGAGAATGTTTTTGTAGTATATTTGTTAGTCTTGCTCCCGTCCCCATCCCTTTTTTCGTACTGCAGGAAATGTTTTAGCCTATTACAGTTACACAAAAAAAATTTGACCTCATTCGTAGCTTTTATTAGCTTTACTAATGTTATGGTGTACTTTAGAATCACACTCGTCAACTCTGCTTGAGATAATAACTTTAAGGGGCTCTACTAGCAGATTTAATAATCCATTTTGATTTTTTTTTTTTTTTTCTGAAAGCATACCAACTTCTTAATACCCTACTTCCTCATTCTGTTATCAGAATTTCATTGATAAACTTAGACTGGAGGTGTGATGTCTTCCTATACACTGGCTTAAAAAAATGTGCAAAGTAAATTCTACTCCAGAAGGAAAAGTAGAGTAATGATGAGTCAACCGAGAAACAAGGGAAATTTTCTAAGGGTTAGTCTAAAGTCAGTCTCAAAGAACTTTCCACTTTTTGAAAGTGGACTTAGCCTAAGTTGTGATAATTTTGTGAATTTTACTTTTGACATGTAAGTAGACATCATTAAATTTTGCTCCTCAAAAATTCTTGTCAAATAGGCATAAAAAAATACATCCAAAACAAAGTTTAGTTTTCATCTTGACTATTTTTCTGCAGGGTTTCCATATATCTTCTAGTTATTTAAAGTCTACAGAGGTTTGAAACCTGCTTATAGCTTGACAAGCAGTGTTGAGATCCACCAGCTAACTTAAATCGTCAGAAGTTTTTCTGCCTCTTGAAATGAGATTCTAGCACCTGAGATTCTAGAACCTAGAGAGAGACCTTGCATTCCCAGTATTTAACTAACCATTTTCTAGACATGATTTCCCATGAACAGTTTGTATAATAAATTATAAATATTTTAATGGTCTTTGAAAGTTGTATCTCAGACACTAAGAAAATGTTTGTCATTAATTACCACTGTGCTATCTATGCTGTAATTATGTCCAGGTTTCCTCTATCTGTTCTGTTAGACTAATTAAAGCAGATAGCAGTTTTATTTAGCATGTAGCAATAGGACGAGGGGTAATGGTTTTAAACTAGAAAAGGGTAGATTTAGGTTGGATATTAGGAAAAAGTTTTTCAATATGAGAGTGGTGGATCATTGGAACAGGTTGCCCAGAGGGCTAGTGGAGGCCCTGTCCCTGGAGATATTCAAGGTCAGGCTTGATGGGGCCCTAAGCAACCTGCTCCAGTAAAGATGTCCCTGCTCACTGCAGGGGGGTTGGACTAGATGATCTTTGAAGGTCCCTTCCAACCCAATGCATTCTATGATTCTATGATTCTATTTCCTTAAATGAAATTCAGATATTTGATCCATAATTTTAATGTTGCAAAGAAAGACAAGATTCCCTTACTCCATCACTGTCTTGACCTTGTTCAAGTGCAGATTTGGGTGAATGGGGGGTATAGTGGGAAAAACGCCAAACCACATACAATATTGCCTCCTATGTTTTGGTGCAATAGAATAAGTTGTGGGAAAGCAGTTAAATCCCTCATCTTGTGTTCACGTCAAACGCTCTATTAGGGTCCACTTCAAAGTGTCTAACAGCAACAGCAGTCACTCCAGTACTTTAACTGGACTTTTGATTAAACCTGCAAGCACATATCTTCAGAGATGTAAGCATGTACTAATTTTTAGATGTTTAATTAAAAACATTGAAAAGAGTTTGAATGATTGAGTCCAGCTTCTCAAAAGCATTTATGAATTTTATTAACTTCTAAATAAATGTATAATTAATCTGTATTGACCAACAACTTTAAAGATCAACATCTCATTTACACAGAGACCAATACTTTCTGGTGAAAGTAATTAAGCTCTTTACATTGCTAGCGTGAGATCAATGAGTTTTAAGATTTCAACAATAAAATGTGCTTGGACTTAGCATTGCTGAGGTTAACCAGTGCACCCTTCATCTCTGAGTTAGGTATGCGTGATCCCTCTGCGGTGCCAGGGAGAACTGGTTGCCTAAATGTAATAAAGTATTTATGGGAGCAGTATTTGCTGTTCTCCTGCCTTCTAGTTCCAAGTCTGGCAGAGAAGGGGCCAGGTGCCTTGTGGTGGGTTGACCCTGGCTAGAGGC
>NW_010326587.1:10061-47200 GCF_000700745.2 Antrostomus carolinensis | reverse complement strand
GATCTTTTGAGGTCCCTTCCAATCCCTAATTATTCTGTGATTCTGTGAAATGGATAGAGCCCCTGCTGAAGTATGAAGAACTGACAGAATGCATGAAGAGAACCTAAAATGTGAAAGTCATCAACAGTTTTAAGTGTTTACTAGATAGGCTATTGTGCAGTTTCCTGTTAAGAAATTGTAAAATCTAATGCAACAATGTATATTTTTTTTTTTTGTCAGATGGTAATATACATTTCGTAAGACAGGCACATCAGAAAATGTAAGAAATTAAAAAAAACCTTTTTCTGTCTGTAACTTTCTAACAGGAAGTGGATTTGATCAGAGGTCAGGTGCAGCAGCTCATTTCCTTACCAATGTGGATGGCTCTACAACCTGTAAGCATAACCCTGTACACTGGCAGAGCAATCTTGTAGGCATTATCCAAGTCCTGTATAAAGGGAATTTTTATGTAATACTGTTATGGAAGTCTAACATTTAAAGCTGCCTGCATTGCTATGCAATTATATTTTTGTGTGCTTGGTAAAATTTATATTTCTTGTGTGTTGCAAATTTCCATGTAATTGTAATTATAAATTAATTATGTATTTTTTCATAAAAATAAGCTTTGTTGCTTGTAGCTTCTTCAAGCTATAATTTGTAGACAAGGCCATGAGATCAGAGGAACTGGGGAATGGAGCTGTGATCTAGCCATGTCTCCTTAGCAGTCTTGTATTCTTGTTTTACAGTGATACTTACTGAGATTAGTCTGAGACAGTTATTTATTTCAGTTTGTTATATATTTTTTCTTTTTTTTAATAAGAAGACTGGATTGTATTTTTATCTCTTATGGAAACAAGGATTCTTAATGACTAAATAATATTTTAACATTTCAGAAACGACTGGAACAAGAGCTGAAAAAGACACCAAAACTAAGAAAATTCTGGAATCTAATTAAGAAAAATGATGAGAAAATGGATGAGGAGACAAGAAAACAGTATGTTACAAGAACCTTTTTTCCTGTTAAATCCAAAGCCCTTAATGCATTCATTGTGTTTCAGCTAAAACAAATTGTTTCAATAGAAAAATGCAGGTTTTCTTAAAAAATTTGTCATCTCCTGGAAACTATTTTGTTTTCCAGTATTTTTTATGTAAAATACTATTATGGAACTTAGTAATTTTTTTTTGAGCAGCAAATTTGTGATACCAAATCTTAGAGCTATAGGATGAAAGCCATAGGAGAATACTCATGTAGTTACTCGTATTTTTTCATGACCTTTAGCAAAAGTTTAGCTCTTAAACAAATAGCTTGTGCAAGTATTGGAATAAATTGGTGTGTGTCTCACCAAAGTAAAATGTTCTGATACTTTGGTATTGCAATGTGGTAAGGTGTTGGTGGTGACATACTTCTCCTCTTTGACTCACCAGAAGCATGGGATTTTAATCAGTTCTGTGCCTAAAAATGTAGACTTTGCTAATCTGTCTGCGTGAGTGCAGAGAGAATAGTTATAATCTAAACAGTTCAGGTGTGTTACAAAGCAACCTGATGCCATTATATGAATTTTAAAGCAGATAACTTTGTATTCGTGAAAGATACGATGTGCTTCTAGTCTGCATTTAAGGAATATTAATGCTTTTGTCATATGTTTGGTTTTAGAGCATATCGGGAGAGAACATTTCTTTCACAGCTCATTCAGAAATTCATCTCTGTGCTAAAATCAATACCTGTCTCAGGTAACTGTGATTCTTATGTTAGTTTGTTATCTGGTAATCTGTTGTAAACCCTTTTCTCTTGCTGAAGCAACTCTTCCTTAGGATACTAACCTGAGGTTGAAGACCTTATGTGGATGCAGTTTTAGTAAAATCCAAGTCTGTCTGCAGAGATTTCATGTCAAAATTAGTGTTCAAATCTGTGTATGCTTTGAAAATGAAATAGCAGAAAGCTCTTCTGTTCAGTATGGACTAAATAAAATAAAATATTTCTGGATACTGATATTCTTTGTTGTGTGCTTACAGCCCTCTTACAGCGTTAAAGCATTTGTACGTACGTAGATGCCTGTTAAACAGGTGGTATAAATGCATCTGATAAGTCTCTGTTCTGTCAGTGCTGTTGATTTACGCTAAGAACAAAAGCCTAAGTGAAGTGAAATTCTGTAAGATTTGACTGCTCTTGATTTATAAGTCATTGTGACAAGGAAAATTGTATGCTTGCCTGATTTAGAAAGGAAGAGTGTTTGTACAGGAAGGTGCTAGCCTTTTGACAAAAAAAAAGGCTTATTATGCTCCAAGTACAGTGCAGTTTGGGTGAAATAACTTCCCAGAGTTCTGCATTTGCTCTTAAACTCTTGGCAAACTTCAGCTCTTAACTGTCCCGTAAGGGGAAATTCAGTGTATTGTGGCTTCTTCAGAAGGGATACACCCGGTCCCCTCTGTTTTCCCAACTATGCAAGACTTGTTTTAGGAAGACTTACATTTACCATTCTTTGAAGGCTTTAGGAAATAGATATTCATTAAAGCAGAGTTAGTGTTTTTGAGATGATCCTAAAGGTTCCTTAGTACTCATTACTGAGTACCTTTAAATATTATTGAGGCCTTTTGCACACACCTTGATTGCAGCTTTTAAATAGGTATTTTGGAGTACTCGGAGTTAAAAGTTCTTAAGAAACTTAGTGGGTCGTTGGTATCTTGTGGAAGTGTGCATTTTTGTATGTCACATTTGTTGTTTTTTTTCAGAGTGGATAAAATCACTCCTGAAATTCTGATTCCATTACTTTCTTATATACAAAAATTTTCTGGTTTGCAATGACTGAAAGGATTATTGTAGAGAGAGAGAAGAATGTGCAAGTTAACTTTTTAATCTTGTTAAAAGCTAATACTGATATATTAGTAGCATTTATTACATTTAAAAAAATAGTTCAAATATATTGTAGTAAGAATCAAATGCAAAAAAATGTATTTTTTTTTCTACCTAGGTCCTATTTGTATGGACAAAGTTCATTATTGTGAGAGATTCATTGAGCTTATGCTAGATCTTGAGGTAAGTTATTAAATTGTTTCAGCCTGTTTCCAGGTGTTCTTTTCTTGGTTTTAAATGCCTGAAGTCATTCTTGCAGCCTTATTCCAATTAGCAGGTGGTTATGCCGTGGTTGTGCATACGGTTGCTTAATAGTGGTTTTCCAGCTGTAAATAGGAGGTTGTAGCACTGCACCCACATTGGGAACGGGCTCATGATGTTTGTAAACTAAATGTAAACTAAATGTTATATTTAGTATCCTAGCTTTCTGTTAGAGAAAGCTAGGATACTAAACTGCTCAGTGAGGAGGTTGTAGCACTGCACCCACATTGGGAATGGGCTCATGATGTTTGTAAACTGTTAGAGGAAGCTAGGATACTAAACTGCTCAGTAAAGAAGACTTTGTTAATTGGACTAGTAGAAATAATTCTGGAAAACGTGACACTTCAGTCTGTTAGGAATAACCCAGGTGTATTCTTCCCAAAGTAAAATAGGTCACTTAGAGTATCTTTTGTGTTGTAGGGTAGTCCCAGAAAAGTGTCAGTAGTTCTGAAATGCTAACTATTTCTATTTTACTAGAATTCATTATTTAGAAGTAACAGTTCTGGTGATCTAGGTTTTTAACAGAATAATAGAGCGAAGCAAGTGTTTGGGAAATTTTTCAGCAGGTGCTGAGAAAGTTAAAACAATTTTAAGCTTCACAGTACCAGAATTAAAAATAAAGACATGAACTTAGAGCTTCTCACAGGAGTAGCCATTTATTTAAAATAATTTCAGATTTAGAAGACATTCTGAAATAAGACAGAGTTTTCTGAGACAGTAAGCACAGGGAACTTTAAAATGTCTTGGTCTTGAACTCATACAGGCTGTGTCCTCTGCTAAATCAATAAGTAGTCTGTGCTTGTAGCTGCAATAGAAAGAATAATTTCAATTAGCGCTTTGTTGTGTTATGGATACAATATCCTCTTATAAGAGAAAATGAGTATTTAAAGTTAAAATTAAGTCCAGCTGTTAGCCCAGATGCTCAGGGACAGTATATTTATTGTTGGTTCTTGTAGGTATTGCAGGAAGATTAGAATTCAGACAGTTTATGAAGCCTGTTTAAATGACTAGAACATGCAAATGAGAAGGTAGCTGTAAATCCAAGTCTTTCTGCCTCTGTAGCATGTACTTTTCTAATGGGCTTTCTTTACCTATATTGGGACCTTTTTCAGAATATTTATTTCATATAATATAGACTTCCATCAAAACTTGGTGATTTGATAATTGGAAAGGAATGACTCCATGGAAAGTTCTTACAGTTTTCAGAGTTTGTTTTTTGTAATTATTGTGTAGGGCAATTAACATTTTCTACTACAGATTATTTTCTTCATCTTAGTTCTAAACCCCCTATTGATGCTTTTTGGCTTTCTGAATTCAGTCTGTAGATTCCATCCAGAACAACTAATTTTTCTCTTGAATTGTTGAGGTGTACTACTGTATGTTGTTGAACAGTTGCTCCATACAGCAGCTTAGGCTATTTAAATGAGAATAAATTATCTTTGGTTTTGTTTACAAAAAGCTTTTATAGGTTTTTGATTAAGATTTGAAAAATTCTGAGATCTAATTTGAGTATCTTAAAAAGAACAGAAGATACCATACCATGTTTAAAAAAAACACAGTTTGCACTCTTGAGAAAGACAAGCTTAAAATTAATGAAATGAGTGTGGAAAACAAACATTTAAAACATATTGCAGCAGTTTAACAAATCTTTTGTAACACGCAGTCGTTATCTAGACGCTTAGTAGTGGAACAGTTGCTTTTCATTTACTTTTGTTACTGGCAGGGTGCAATCTCACTAATGACAAGTTTGTCATTAGTGAGATTGCAGTCTCACTGCTCCCAGTCCTATGAAAGGCTATGTTTGTAGCAGCCTACCTGCATAAAACCAGTGTCTTGGCATTCATAGATGCTACTTCGATACAAGAACCTGTGTTAGGGTATTAGATATGTAAATATCTGTGCAGCAATCTATCTTGATAAGCCTTCTTGAAATGGAAAATTATGAGAAACCAGGTTTCCTTACATTTTTGAAGAATTGCTTGTACTAACGTGAGGTTGTTTACCACAGGCTTTGCTTCCCACACGGCGCTGGTTTAATACAGTGTTGGATGACTCCCATCTTGTTGTTCACTGTTACCTGTCCAATCTTGCTAAAAGAGAGAAGGAGGGTCATCTCTTCTGCCAGGTGCGATATCACCTTGTTGAAAATAACTTTTCCATTCTGATGCGGCTCTGAATGCTGCAATTGTTTTGGTTTATGTTTGTTAAGGCAGGTTTTTATGAGTGTTTCTAATGGATGCAAACTACATGTTTATTTAAATCCTTCAGACCATAGTTCTTTCTTACCTGTACCTATCTGTGTGACTGCTCCTACATTTCTGGCTCTATTTTTGAACAGTTCTTAAAAGTCTACCTAGAAAACACTGCAGCTTCTGCTTTACCCCCCATATAGCAGAAGTTGTCACCAGTGCATTCTTCGGTGCTTCTTTTTGACCTCAGACTGTTCTACAGTGCAGCTGTTTTTCACTACTGTCCTTCAGTTTACTCAGTCATAGACAGTATATTGGTTTTTATGTCAGGATCTGAAGAGCCCTCCCCTTTCCTGCATCTCACCTGCTTTTCCTACTGCTTGCTGTCCCCCATCTCTGGCATTTGTTCAGTTTCTCTGGCGGTCAGTATTGATGGAAGACAAAGCCAGCAGCACATCTGAGTAATTTTCTTAGCTTCTGAGTTAAATAATCTTATTGAAAGATAGCATGAATTGCAGAGCTGGCATCAGAGAGGGCAGGAGGGAGCAAGACCTCCCCCTTTTGGTAGCAGCAACCCATAAGTTGGGTTCAGTGTCTCAATGAACCTCTGGGTAGGTCACCTTAGTGCAATTGTCACAGAATCACAGAATGTCAGGGATTGGAAGGGACCTCAAAAGATCATCTAGTCCAATCCCCCTGCCGAAGCAGGAACACCTAGAGGAGATCACACAGGAAGGCGTCCAGGCGGGTCTTGAATGTCTCCAGAGAAGGAGACTCCACAACTTCCCTGGGCAGCCTGTTCCAGTGCTCTGTCACCCTCACTGTAAAGAAGTTCCTTTTGAAATTTAAGTGGAACCTCCTGTGTTCCAGCTCACACCCATTGCCCTTTGTCCTACCATTGGGCATCACTGAGAAGAGCCTGGCTCCATTCTCGTGACATTTGCCCTTAACATATTTATAAACATTAATGAGGTCTCCCCTCAGTCTCCTCCAAGCTAAAGAGACCCAGCTCCCTCAGCCTTTCCTCATAAGGGAGATGCTCCACTCCCTTAATTAGTTTCAGTTTCAAGTCCTAGTATGTAAAAGAAACCATATTGGTTTTGGGCTATGCTGTAATTTCTATGACTTGTTGATGAGGTACCCAAACAAAATTATTTTGTGCCTCAGACAAGTATAAAATTTAGATACCACCCCTTAGACCATTTCTTCAGGAACTTTGAGGAGCTCTTGTTTTTACCTGGTGCCCAGAATTGTCCTCTTGAACTGTCTTTTTGTTTGTGGTAGGGTGTCTCTTCCTGTTAATCCACTAATTTATATGCATGATGTCTCAGCTTTTAGATATGCTTAAATTCTACACTGGGTTTGAAATCAATGATCAGACTGGAAATGCTTTGACAGAGAATGAGATGACAACAATTCACTATGACAGAATTACATCTTTACAGGTAGGCAGATTGTGAAGTGCTTACGGGAGGGAAAGGATTTGGTTTTGCTGTTTTAATCTAATTTGCCTCTAAAATAGGCATTAAGTTATCTCCCAAAGCAAACTCCTTATTTTTCCTGTTGAGTTCCAGGAATAGTTTTGACTTGATTATCTATAGTAAATATTGAAGACACTGACACTTCAGTGTTATGTATGTGACTACGGCTGAATAATATGCTGTAGCAGAACACCGCTACTTTTGATTTGATTCTTTCAAGTTGAGATGAACTGCTCCTGTTAAAACTATTCAGCAGAGAAAATTAAGTGCTGTAGGAAGTTAACTTACGATTATGCAGTAGGTGGCACCATTTCTTCAAGATCAGTACACACGTATGTTAGTCATAGTGATCCCTGTACATAAGAGACAAAATAAAAAGCCACATTGCTTGTAGTCATGTAAAGATAGTGACACTTAAGAATTTTTGCCATCAATTTTAACAACAAAATTCAAGGAAGCGTGGTTAAATTAAGCTTGTTCTTTGTTTTTCTTAGTTGTCTGCAAGGCTACATGTCTGCCCCCTTATGTTTTATTTTAATGACAGAACTAGTGCTGATAGGAGGGTGTATAAAAAAAAAAATCTGTGTCGGAAGCACAGGAGTAACATAAATGGTACTAAGAAAAATGGAGATTTCAACTGGATTTTATTTCTGTCCTGGTAGTGCCCATAGGTTTTTGTGTGTTATGAATCAGAAGCTATGCTTTTGTATAAATATTTAGATTGTTATTAAATTGTTTCCTTGGTATGCTTAAATTAAGTTTTTGGGCCTGGATCTTTTGTAGAGAACAGCATTTGCGCATTTCCCAGAGTTATATGACTTTGCACTCTCAAATGTAGCTGCAGTAGATACTCGTGATTCACTGTTGAAGTGTTTTGGACCCCTTAGGTAAGTTATCAAAATGAAATTTAACATGAAATTGAAATCCTTTGTTCTTGATATGTTTTAATTTAACAAATTTCTGGCCTCTTTCTTTCTGATTTCTCATGTGCCATCTCAGGTCTTTCTGAGTTGTCAGCCTTTGCATCTGCTAAAAGAAGGAGACAGGGGGAGTTTGTAGTAAAGTACTAGAGTTCCAGTATAAGAACAATATATATTTTCCTTCTGTTTCCAGTGAATGTGAGAAAATACTCATTTTCCAGAAAATAGCTAGCTGCAGTAATTGTAGTGGTAATTAACTTGCAGTAGTTAACCTCTAACTTTTTAAATTTAGCTTTTTAAACTCTCTTCTGTACAAAAGCTACAACAGGAGTCATTGAAGTATAAATACAGTACAGTTAATACAGTGGTAAATGCTGTGGTTAAAAGTGTAACAGTCTGTATTTTTCCAAAGGCAGTGTGTGCTCTGTTGTTTGGTTCTGGTTTCAGGTACATGTCTTGAAACAGTAAAAAATACTCACACCTTGCTGTGTTTATTGCAGATGAGTGGTTCAACTTACACCTGTGGCTGAGCACACTGCACCCATGGAAGTGCTCTAGAGCACTTTATAACAATTCCAAAACCAAATATTTTGAATATCTCAAACTTCACTTAAAACAGTGATCTGTAATTGCTGGTCTGTGATGAAAATCATAGTTGGAAATTTTTTTTTAAGCAGGGGGTTTTGGGGGGGCGAAGTTATGGTCAGGGCTGTCTCTCCAGTTTCAGTGTTGGTGAGGCAAGCTATCTGTTTTTCCTTCTGCTGTGCAGCTCCAACGTTCTTCACCGGGTGGCATCACACCTCTGCCTGCTGCCGCCCCTTCCAGAAGGGGGAGACTCCACCTATGAGAAGGAGTTTCTGCTGGAGTTGCTGGTAAAGTTGTAACTGGCATTGCTTGTATTTTTTCATTGCAAACTCAGGGCACAGCTAAATCTAGCAACTACACGGTAGTAAAGTAGCCATGTAGGACCTTTTGCTGAAGCACCTGTGAACTGCAGCAGTGTTACAGTAGTAACCTGCATACTAAGATGGGGTTTAAAACCATATAAATTATTTGAAAATGTTTATTTCTAAATGTAGTTTCCCTGAGAAAACTATTATGTGTGTCTTTGGTGTAATTGTAAAGGTCAATAAGCAGAGTCTTAGCAACAGTTTTGAGTTCTTCTGGAAAAGTTGTTGATCTTTTTGTAGTAACCTGTTTTTACCCTTTAAAAACACGTGCTAAAGTAGATCTAGATGTTCAGTATCTGTTTGGTTCCTCAAGCCTATTTGAAATACTGTTTGATGCACATAATTTTTTTTTAGTATTCATTATATAGCAATATTACAGGAGGCTGCTAATCTGATGTTAGAATGGTATGGCATAGCTGGTTTTTGTCTTTTTCATAGGCTTATTTTGTATCTGTGATTTTTTTTTTTTTTAAATTCTTCATGTAATTTCTTAAGGCTTAGCTGATAGTGATATGGTGCTTATGGATACTGTAGAGAGAGATTTGTTCAGATGACATATAGTACTATTGGATGGACTTTTTTTTTTTTTCTTCCAAAGAGGGAATTAAGACTAGCTGCCACTGAATGAGCAGTGTTAGTTTGGTATTGACCATATGTTTAATAGAAAACAGAATAAATTTTATTTGAGGTTGATTCTCTGCTAAGCCTTGACTCAATATTTTCAGTTCTGTTGTGCCATTTCTGGTCAGCTGAGTAGGCAAATGATTGTTTGACTCTAGTACTATGACGAGTAGTAGGACTATGTGTTTGTTGATCTTATGATGTCATTGTGTGCATTTAGTTATATTTAATTAAAAAAGCAAACCAAAACAAACCCAAAACTTACTAAAAGAGAGAGAGTGGCAAGCGTCCACCAGCAGTCTTATGGATTAATGTGTATGTTTCAAAAATAGCTTTATTGTCCCTTTTTGACTTATGGAAGTTTAAAATATGTTCTTTCTTTAGGTTTCCCGTCACGAGCGACGAATATCTCAAATTCAGCAACTCAACCAGATGCCTCTTTATCCCACAGAGAAGATTATTTGGGATGAAAATATTGTACCAACTGAATATTATTCTGGAGAAGGTATGATTAGTAGTTCAATAAATGCTGAACAGGACAGCAAATGCTGCACAAAAGCAGTTCTACTGTCTATGTTCATCCTCTCTTTGGAACTTATATACAGTACTTTGGTATCTTCCAGTATCTTGAAGTAAGGTCAGCTTTTTTTGAGTTGTGAATTGGGAACTCTGAGGTTAAATTGTTAGCAAATTTATAATGGATTTAAAGATAAATCCAAAAGCCTATGTTTACACAAAGACATTTATTTGCCTCTAATCTGGGTAACAGATGTGCTATGCAACCACCTGTAGCACAGGTAGTTACTGTAAGGGGAAACAGGTTGTAAAATTGCAGCAAAAAAGCTGTTGTCTGTGTGTTGCTCTTAAGTGTGTTCAAGAAAGCCTTTTTAAAAAGGAAGAAAAAGGGCGGTGCTGGGAGGAAATTAACACTGATTGTCTTACACTGATTTCAAGGTAGAAGTGCACACATAGTCACTGAAAGGTAGTGTATGCAATCTAAATTTAGAACCTAGCGTTCTGACTTGATGTGCTCATGACCAAAGAAGCAAACTGCAGGTATTGCGAACAAGGAATTATGTCATTTTAAGCTTTATAGTGAACAATACTTGTATTTTTGTCTGGCTACTTTAAAAAAACTGTTGTGCTTCTTAAAATCTCGTGCAGAAAATTTTTAATGTGGGTTCATGAGAATTTTCATTAGGAATGTGAAATTTTTAATTGGAACATGGAAATTCCAAATAACAACATATATCTTCAAAGACTAGTATCAAGTATGTTTCTGGTTTGAGCAATGAGTATTCTGTACCCTCCTCCATACAGTTTTGATTCAGAGGTTTTTTTGTGTAAGTATAAGCCTTAAATTCAGCTGCTTAATGAAAGTTAAATTCTCTGTGAACAAGTATTAATGAGAAGAAAGATATTTTTTAAAATTTGACCACTTTAGATAAAGCAGGGTTATAGGCAAAAGATGTTCTCTTTCCAAACAGGTGTGATACAAATGCCATCTAGAGATCTGCCCAAGAAGAGCTAAAGTACTTATGTTTAGTATGATGCAAGCAGTTGAAAGCTGATTCAGATTCTTCTGAATAATAGGTCTCATGATGGGAGTTTATCCACAAAATCAACAACAAAAAAAAGCCCACCAGACAAAAAAAAAAAATAAAAAAAGAGAAACCAAAACAAAGCACGAAAACCCAAACCAGGATGATTGCTGTAATTTCTAGGAAATTAATATATGAACCAAGATTTTAAAAAATTTTATTCCAGTGAACAACATACAGGTTGTTCTAATGCTCTGGAACATCTGGGTTCTTCAATACAAGTCGAGGTAGCTTTAGTGTCCAGACTGTATTGAAAGGCTGACTGTGTGCAGGACTTACCTTGTCCTTTTTGTGTTTTATTAGCCAAATGTATTCATCATAATTTATGTGTTATTGCTGGGGCGGGGAAGAAAGAGTAGTTCATTACACGTGTTTCTGTGCTGTTTTGTGAATTTTTAATAATGCATTAAAGAAATTTTCTTAATAGTGAAATGTAATTTTGGCAAGTAACATTGATTGCTAGTGGAAACATTTCCTCCTTCTGTGGTAAACTCTTGCTATTATTATCCGTGTATTGACACCACTGTTGTGAAGCATTTCTGTTGCCATCGAACTGTTAGAAGTATTTTTCTATTTTGATTCTCTTATTTTCAGTTTACACTTTCTCTTTTTAATCTCCCTCTATTGTCCAGCCCTGATTTCAAATAAGACAGTTTTGGTTTAGTTGTCTTGGGGTTTTTTTTGTGTTCTTAAAAGTAGCTACATTCTTTTGGTCTAAAACTTAAATAAGAGTAATTTAGTCCAAGAAAGATAGGAGTATTGTTTCTATTTTCTTTTAAAGAATGAGAGAAGAAGAATAGATCTGTGTGGTAAGTGCTGTGCAGCCTTAAAGAGGTGTTGTTTCAGGCCCTGCCCTTTGTGCATAGAACTGTCTTTACAGGACAAGGTTTGTTACTTGGTGTTGGGAAATGTGTTAAAGTATTTTATCACCATGACAGATTCCAGAGTAGAAATTACTGTGTTCTGTCACCTTTCTTCACTGCCATTGTATCTCGGTGCATGTGAAAGCCAATATGTAGTACATATACCAGTGAAAGGTTTCAAGGATAATATTATGAGTTACAAAAGCCTGATGCTTTCACAGGTCTTAAGCATAGGTGTTAAAGTGGAACATTAGTCCAGTAATGTTAAATAAGTAACATATAAGCAGTTTTGTTATGGAAAATTTGTGTTTAAGACTACCCTAAAGCTATGCAAGCTCTAGGACCTCTCTAGGAGTTTTAATACTCCTTGTTCAGTTAGATCTAATCTTCTGAAGTTTTTCATTCTCATTAAAAAAAAAAAACAAAAAAAAAAAACAAACTATAATCAGTAACAGAAACTTCTAAGAAAGTTGTGTATTAAAATTTGGTATCTTGGCTTAAAACTTTTTTCTATATTAAGAATTCTTGTAACTTCTAATAAACTTAAAGGATTGAGGAATTGCTGGATAACTTTTTTTATTAGCTAATGAGCCTTTTTCATCTTTATTTAAGGATGGTTTAATTCTTGAATTACCAAAGTACCTTTACGTTGCCCTGCATTTGATTTTTATAAAATCAGTTCTGTTGAAGTCTGAATACAGGGAAGGATTCAGTCTTTTTATAGTTCACTGTATTACTGCCAGAAGGATGAAAATTCTTTTAATCTTGTGCAGGTTCAATTAGAGAGAACCTCAAAATTTGGGGGAAGAAGGGAGAAAAATGTGTACTTTTTAGTGATGGATGTTTATAAAAGGATTAGTTCTTAGAATCTCCCAAGATAACACCTGTGGCAGTTATAGAATAATGTGTGTATGTATTTATGAATTCATAGAACCAATATATTAATTCATCTTTTTGTTTATCCATCAAACACCTCTTCCCTTCCACCCTTAGGCTGCCTTGCACTTCCCAAATTGAATCTACAGTTTCTGACTCTTCATGACTACCTGCTGAGGAACTTCAATCTCTTCCGCTTAGAGTCTACCTACGAGATCAGACAGGACATTGAAGATAGTGTCAGTAGGATGAAACCATGGTAAAATTTATTAACTGATGCAAACCAGTCAGTTCAACTTCAATTGTAATCAAAGTGCATTTGAGAATGAATTACTGATATTGTGTCTATACTAAATACATGGTAACAAATGTATTTTCAGTTATTACATAGATACAAAATCATCCCACAGGATGCAACACATCATGGAAGAAGTTAGTATAAAACATTGTAAGGGTATGTTGATATATAGCACTGTTGATGTGTTAAGACAGTATGTTGGATGCTAACAACCAACCTTTATTGTGTTAAGACAGATGAGTTTTCCAAAAGTGCTAAGCCTTGATTGACATTACAAAATCTGGGAACTTTACCCCCAACTCTTCAGGTTTATGAGAGATGTTATTGAGTATTCTTTGATTTGCCATCTGCCACATTTTGATCCTCTTTAGATTTAAAAGGGTCATTTGGTGTGGTATCTCTTAGACTCAGTAGTTGCTTTTTGTTATCTTCCCTTTTTCTTCTCTTGAGTGTTTTCTTTTTTTTTCATAATGCCAGCCTAAGTTGCCTTTGTTTCTCGAAATACAAGAATAAATCAGTCTATGTTATGCTTCAGTTCTAAAATTGCAGGATTATGTGAATCTACTTTAGTAGCTTATAAAATTAAGACTTCTGCTTTTGTCTTAGAGCTGACTGTGAGGTAAATTGTTTCTTAGTTTAAAAAAGAACTGAATCTCTTGTCAGATAATGACTAACAGACTTTGTTGTTTGGGATTTTTTTGTTGTTGTTTTTTGTAGGTTATCAGAATATGGAGGTGTGGTCTTTGGTGGATGGGCTAGGATGGCACAACCCATTGTCTCTTTCACAGTGGTGGAGGTAGCAAAACCCAATATTGGTGAAAACTGGCCCATGCGAGTACGAGCAGATGTTACAATTAATTTGAATGTCCGAGATAACATCAAAGATGAATGGGAAGGTACTTACATTACTTGAAATAAGGTGCTCAAAATAGCTGCTCATCAAAATACACTTTCATGTGATGTTATTTGTAAGAAAGGTTTTTTTTTATCCGAGATACAGATTTGCAAATCTTAATACACTGTTTAAAAGTCAGTTACTCAAATTCCACGTCTAAGAAGTTTATAATTTCTTAAAATGAAGACTAAAATTATTAAAGTATTTACACGTCCATTGGGAACAGAATGTTTTCTATTTCAGACTGATGTAATTCAGTTTGTAACTGTAAAATTCTGCTCTTTACAGGGAATGTGGAAAGTAACTTAGCATTTTAAATGAATATGCATGCTAATAATGTCATACTGTAAAAGTCTTGGGGAGTGTGATATCCATCTCATATACATGTGGAGAGGACAGATTTTGATTTAATTCAAACCAGTGCATTTTAGTAGTTTTCAGTGTATCTAAGTGTTGTTAGGAAATGCTGACTGTACCTAATACTGTTTCTCATAAGTATCCACAGGCGACAGTTCTTTTGCTTGGGGAATTGAACTTTAGTTGACCGTGTTGGCAAGTGGCATAGAAGCATGTATTTGTACTTGGATTATCAGTAAATGTCACTCCCTTCTCTTTTGTTAGAGAAACCTGTTAACTGTGCTGGAGCTGCATAGTGTGATTGCAGGTCACATATCACAAATGCTAAAGCTGGATTGTGTGATAATTAAGCAGACAGAAGTTTGGGAGTGTAGATTTCTATTAAAGTAGAAAAGCTAGGAGGATGGCAGCAGACTTCACCATACTGAAGGTAGCTATAAGTGGTGCACCTAACTTTTAAATACTAGAACAGCCTCTATGATTTCAAAAGCACTAATGCTTTATCTTAATCAAAACTGAGGTGAAGAACTGATGAATCATTGCCTGACATAAGAGGGTCTTGATGAAAATGCTTTAGGTTGGATAAAATCTGGTGAGTAGTGAGAAATGATTTGTCTCGTATGTAAAATACAGCATATGTTTACTAAATTTTGAAGATGTCTCAGATCTGTGAGAATCTGTAGGTATACTGGAGAAAAGGATTAGTGTTCAAAATTACATTAGTGGATTGGAGAAATTGCATTTTAAAAGTAGGGTGTAATTTAACAGGGATGAATATTAAGATACTAAACTTAAGCAGGAACAAGTCACTGCACAAATGCATGTTGGGGGAATAACTTGTTAGGCAGTAACTGCAGAGTTAAGAGAGCTCAAGGTCATCATCGCTCAAAAGCAAATGTGACTCCACAACAATATGTTACTACTGAGGCAAAAAGAAAAACACTCAACGAAGTCCTATTGGGATTTATAAACTGGAATGTAGCATGTAAAACAAGTAACTTGGTTAAGTGACCTTTTACCCTATTAAGCAGAGAGCTCAAGTAACTTTGTTCAGGATTGTGTGCTGGGTTCCAGGCACTGCATTTAAATTGCTGTTTTAAAAAAAAAAAAAGAGTTTAGTCCAGAAGAAAGTAATTCGAATAAGAGATTAGCAACACACTACTTTTGAGTAAGACTGAAAATATCTAGGTTGTATTACCTATGTAACATTATTGGGAGAAGAATAAACTCAAATAAGTGTTGTAATGAAAAAAGCAGTCACTTTGTCCTTTTGATATCCAAAGCCCTATCAGATATTAGTGTGCAAGAATAGTGGAAAAGATGACAATATCTTTTAGTTCTATAACCTCTAAGCTAAAGGCATATTTTGAAACAGAACACTTTATTCTCTAAATAAGGTAGGGTTTTATTGGAAAATATATTTTTGTGTATTCCATTGTGTATATATTAAGGAATGGAAAAGGAAAATGGAATTCAATCAGATCACTGAATGTTCCTTTTCGGAATCAGGTCTGCGTAAACATGATGTCTGCTTTTTGATTACGGTGCGTCCCACGCAACCTTATGGCACCAAGTTTGACCGACGACGACCTTTTGTTGAGCAGACTGGCCTGGTGTATGTCAGGGGCTGTGAAATCCAGGGCATGTTGGATGAGAAAGGACGTGTTATTGAAGAAGGTATGATATACCAAAACTTGTTTAAATGAATTATTGGTTTATTTTTCACCACCACTCCGCCCCCTTTTTTTTAATAACAGCCTAATAGTTGACTTGATTCTCATTTTAAGCAATGCTTGTTGAATTCATTACCTACTTGAAAAAACAAACCAATTCCATAAGCAGTCCTGAGAAAGGCTAACTAATTTCCTCTGGTAGATCTGATGTAATTAGATTAATTAAATAAATCCAGTACCTCTTGGTTTTTGGAATAAAATAGCTTATATTCAAAACTCTGTTAGAAATGAGATGAAAACAAGAAATAAGAATGCCATGCGGAAATTAGTTTCATCATATGAATTTGTCTAAATTTCATTTCAGAAACAACTGTGGATCACTATTTTGAATGATAATATGCCTTTAGCAGTACTTCAAATTCTAATCTTACTGTTTCATTACGGGCAGGACCTGAACCCAAACCAAGACTTAAAGGGGATTGCAGAACATACAGAGTGTTTCTGGACCCAAACCAGTATCAACAAGACATGACCAATACAATCCAAAATGGAGCAGAAGATGTTTATGAGACATTTAATATAATAATGAGAAGAAAACCAAAAGAAAACAACTTCAAGGTAAGGTACTGCTTACTGACTCTTAGGGTAAGAGTTTGTTTGAATATGCCAGCTGTACTGAGATGTGTTTGTTTTAGGTGCCCGTGGACAGACTTTTTAGGTGGCATTGGATCACTTCAGGAAGTTAGAGCCTGTCAGCTGATGATAACTTCCCCCTGCAGCTAAGTGTTGGAGTAACTGAAAATCAGAACATTCCTACTTCACTTGAGTATATTTAGAAATTCAGTCTTTTAACAGATAGCCTCCAGATTAGTTGTATTTGGCCTTTTGGGTCAAGGGAGTACATTGCAGAGCATGGATCTTTGGCATTTTACTTCCTTGGGTATTCATTGTCAAGAGAGTCTTCAGGGAATTTGGTCAGAGTTCAAAGTAAACCTGTCACTAATGCATTACAGTACAGTATGTTGCCTGTAAGTAAGATTAAAATTATGCACACAACTTCAGTTCAGTTTTGCATGTAAATTCAGCAAATGTTTTTCAGGAAGCTTATCAATAACTTAGCTTTCCTTATCCTCTCTTTAAGCAAGAAGAGGAAGGTTTTCCAGCAAAGTCGAAATATATATGTGAGTTTCTAGAATTATGAATTGACATAAATTTAACTTTGACCAAGTGGTTCTGTGTTGCCCATAGTAAACTTTTTTGATCAGGTGGCATAATTAAAGAATCATAGAATCATTTAGGTTGCAAGGCAGCTCTGGACATTATCTAGTCCAAGCTCCCTGCTCAGGCAGGGTCACCTGCAGCAGACTGTCCAGGAGCATGTCTAATTGGGATTTGAATATCTCCAAGAATTAAAAATAGAGAACTTCTCTGGGCAACTGTCTTCTAAAGCTGAATTGCCCTCACAGTAAAAAAAGTCTTTTCTTGTGTTCAGATAGAATTTAATGTGTTTCAGTTTGTGCCGACTGTCTCCTTTCCTGTCTCTGGACACTACGGAAAAGAGTCTGGCTCCCTTATCTTCATTTCCTCCTATCAGGTGTTTATCACACTGATACAATAGCCCCTCAACCATCTCTTTTTCCAGGATGAACACTCCCAGCTCTCTCATCCTCTCCTCATGTAAACAATGCTTCAGTCTGTTAATCATCTTTGTGGCCCTGCACTGGACTCACTCCAGTAACTCCGTAATCTCTTTTTTTACTGAGAAGCCCAGAACTGAACAGAGATTCGGGGATGGGATGCCATTCAGAGGGTTGTGGACAAGCTTGAGAAGTGGGCCCATGTGAGCCTCATGAGGTTCAACAAGGCCAAGTGCAATGTCCTGCACCTGGGTCAGGGCAAGCCCTGCTATCAAGACAGGCTGGGGAATGAAGGGATTGGGAGCAGCCCTGTGGAGGAGGACTTGGGGGTACCAGTGGATGAAAAACTGGATATGAGCCAGCTATGAGCACTTGCAGCCCAGAAGGCCAACTGTATCCTGGGCTGCATCAAAAGAAGCGTGGCCAGCGGGTCAAGGGAGGTGATTCTGCCCCTCTGATCTGCTCTGATGAGACCCCACCTGGAGTACAATGTCCAGCTCTGGAGTCCTCAGCACAGGAAAGACATGGACCTGTTGGAGCGGGTCCCGAGGAGGGTCACAAAAATGACCAGAGGGCTGGAGCAGCTCTGCTATAAAGAAAGGCTGAGAGTTGGGGTTGTTCAGGCTGGAGAAAAGAAGGCTCTGGTGAGACCTTATTGTGGCCTTTCAGTACTCAAAGGGGACTTAGAGGAAAGTTGAGGACAGACTTTTTAGTAGGGCCTGTAGCAACAGGACAAGGGGTAACAGTTTTAAACTAAAAGAGGGTAGGTTTAGACTAGGTATAAGGAGGAAATCTTTTACACTGAGGGTGGTGAAACACTGGCACAGGTTACCCAGGTGGTAGAAGCCCCGTCCCTGGAAACATTCAAGGTCAGATTGGATGGGGCTCTGAGCAACAAGATCTGGTGGAATATGTCCCTGCTCATTGCAGGGGGGGTTGGACTAGATGATCTTTAAAGGTCCCTTCCAACCCAAACTATTCTATGATTTAGCCTCAGCAGTGCTGAGTAGAGGAAGGAGCACCTCCCTTGACCTTCTGGCAACTTCTTAATGCAGCACAAGATACTGTTGGCCTTTTTTGCTGTGAGGGTGCATAATTTTGTATACCTGAAAATATTTCTTACATGCATGCTCAGTTTCCTTGCTTTTCATTTAGACATTTAAATCTTTAATGTTCCTTGGGTTTTCCATTATGAAAATGCAACATGAATGAAAAAGTGCCTTCCTTTTGGTGTCTTAAAATCATACATTGCATAATTTAAGTGATTTTCATTTTGAAGGATTCTGCAGCAAGTTCTGTGCAGATGGATAAAGAGGAAGGCAGGAAGACTTTGACTTTTTATTTTCTGTGTCTGGAAAGATACCTCTGTTGAGAAACAGTACCTTGTGGTCTGCACACAGCATTCTGGTGCCATCCACCTCTGGATTGGTATACTGGAAGTACTTCATAGAGAGTCCTTCATAACATTATATTTAAAAAAAACCCCCAGAACTGATTGTTCATGTTGTGTGTCTGTGGCAGGTTCATTTTACATTATAAGCACAGGTGCTGTCTGCCAAAGCCTGTTGGTGTGCCAGCACTATACACATGGTTTTTATTCGCATACGCACCTTTGTGTAGTCAGAAGGAAAGTGCTGCAATGAATACCTAAGTTTGCTCAGAAATTCTGTTACACGTAAGTGGAGCTTTCAGATTTGTACTGTGTACATGCAGCTAATTTACAGACAGGCAAACCACAATGCAAACCATTCTATTATGGTTTTTACTTCAGTCTCATACATTCCTTTGTCAAGACAAACTGAGATATTTCCAGATTTATCACATTGCTACCAGTTTGGGTGCAAGCATTCCATGTCATGTGTAAGCCTTTCTAACCTGAGCTGGGTAGAAGAAAACAAGGTATCACTGTGATTAGTGTTGATAGTGTGTTGAGCAGATAGAAGGCAGCTTGAAGTTTTAAGCTGAGCTTGTAGGAGAGAAGACAAGAACACTTGTGCCGTTGTAGTAAATTAAGCAGCTGTGACAGCAGTGGAACTGCAAACACAATGTGTTTGCTAGAGGTGGCACCACTGCGTCACTACAGTTGGTCAGCAGTGTTAGTTCTTACAAGACCTAATCTTACTATTTTTGCATGTACAGAAGTTACTTTTGAAAAGCTGAATAAAAGTTTTAGTGATGTCAAAACAGCACATTAGTTACGAGGGACATATTTCTTAAACTTTCCTCTGAGAAATTGGGTCATCTAGATTTAGAGATACGACCTGAAGAAGCCACAGTTTCCGATTTGTTTGTGCTTTTCTTAGCACAAATATGCCATGCTTAATATACGTTTAAGCCAGAAACGTTTGTTCTACATTTGCAACAAAAATATAAATATTCTTAGTTCATATGGAACTTGTCCATCAGTATATACTGGGCTCTGAAGTAACTGCAGGAGCTTCAGGCTTCAGAAGCTAAACGCAGGACCTCTCTGGTCCTGCAGCTCACATACTAAAATGTTCGTAAGACCAAGAACAAGAAGAAATACACAACGTGTATTGGAGATCCAAAGGGAGAGGATGTTTCTGGAGTGGTTTGTAGGCATCAGGTAAGATCCTTTGAAGCATCTCATTTATTATAAAATAAGGCTGAACTGAGAGTATACTTTGTGTCAGTGATATTTGATAATGCTAGCTGTGTTATCTCATGCAGGTTCAGTTCTTCCCACAGCTGGGAATTTGACTATCCAGAGGTTCCTGTACAAGGACAGACCTGCTATGACATGTTTCCTTGGTATGAGAATTAAATTTGAAATATAGGAGCCATTTTGCTGGTAGACAATCAAGCAACCTTTTTAGATGAGGAAAGGATGGAGTGTATAACAATATCAGTCTTAAATTTTATAGTGCTAAGTTGTCTTAAAGTTAATAACTTTACAGAGCTGTCACAGAATCTATAGCATGGTTGAGATTGGAAGGAGCTGAATCACAGAATGGTTGAGGTTGGAGGGACCTCTGGATGTGATCTTGTCCAAGTTCTGCTTAAAGCAGAATCAATGAGAGCAAGTTGCTCAAGATCTTGTGACTTTGTACAGTTGGAATTGGGTGTCTCCAGTGATGGAAACTGCATAACCTGTCTAGACAACCTGTCCCAGTGTTCTGTTACCCATACAGTAAAAACTTTTTAATGTATTTAAGTGGAATTTCCTATATCTCAATTCGTGTCCATTGTTTTTTGTCCTTTCACAGGACACTACTGAGAGGAACTTCCTCCCTTTTTTAATACAAAGTGATAAAAGTCCCCACCACCCCTTGCATCTTCTCTCCTTGAGGCTAAACAATCCCAACTCCCTCAGCCTCTCGTATAACAGATTCTTCAATCCCTTAATCGTTTTAGTGGCCCTTTGCTGGACTCATTCCAGTACATCTGTGTCTGAGGGACCCAGCACTGGACACTGCACTCCAGATATGGTCTCAACCATGCTGAGTAGAGGGGAAGAATCAGAACCTTTATAGAGGTCAACTGTTTAAGCAGTAATGATGACCACGTTACTTTGATTCCTGAAATGATACAACACAAGCAGGAAAAAGGCAGAGAATTCTACCTTTTAGAGCTGGATATGTAAATTTAGACTATCGGAATAAAATTCCATACTTTGTTTTGGCCAACTATTCTTTACAAGATCAGCATTTGAAAGATCTGTATTGCATCCTGGTGTGGACTGCGGGTGCACTATGTTTGTGCCCGTGTTTGTTGGTGTGGTAAGTTGTAGGATATGGAAATCAGCGCAGGTTTCACATCCTGTGTTTCTTCTGCTGAAGAACAGATGCATAACTGCCTAATACCAAGTTTCAGGTAAGGTCGTTGTTGAAGACTTGCCACTAACATAGACCTTCGGCAGGAAGACTAAAGTTCAGCTACCCCTTAGTTAAAATATGTACCCTCTGTGCAAGTCCACAGTCCACAGCATTGGTGCTTTCATGGGATGGGGAAAGTAGAGAAAATACTGACATAACCACAGATGAGTAGAGAAATTAATCTGGGGATGAAGAACAGGCTTTTGGAAGGAAACTTTTGTTGATTGCATGGGTGAAATTTAATAGGCTTGAAGGAGAAACCGTAAGCTGCTTGAGGGTGTTCTTGAATGTAGATTTCTAGTAAGAACTGGATCTAGGTTTTAGGGTGGCTGAAGCATTCATTTGCCATACAGTTGTGGATTACACTAAAGTAAAGAGTAATTGTTTTAAAATACCCTGTGTCTGTAGTCTTCAAAAAGCCTGACATAAGGCTTACCATTTGGTGCTTCCAGAAACTGATAGCTCAATCAGTATCCACAAAGCTGAAATTTTTTAGAAAATGTGTGTGGAAACATGTTGGGGACTCTGTGGAGTCATCAGTCTTGTTGGTTTAGTGGATTTAAGTGGGGAAAGAAAGCATTGAGAAGCAAGGAAGGTGCACTCTGAAGATTGTACATAGAAACCCAGTGTGTGCCAGGACTATAACCATGCAGAAGTTTTAGTGCATTTTTGGTATAAACAGCATGACTTTATCAAAGTCCTGGAGAAGGAACTCAAGCAGAAATATGTGTAGCTATTGATAAAATGTGAATTGTTCACTCATTGTAAAACCAGGATGATAAGCTAGGGCCATGGCAGACACTTATATTTTGTTTATAGGTCATTTTGAACTATGCCTTTTTTTTTCCCCTCCTCTGAATGTTCTGGAATTAAAAATTTACTGATAATTGTAGTCCTCTTTACTAACAGGATAGTTTAAGAATTATGTGGTTTTACACTGGTGTTTTGTTGCATATATACACTGCATATATATTGACTCAACCTAACCAAACACTTGTCACTTAAAGACTGTTACATGCAAGCATCTTAGAATAGACCTGAATAGTCTTCAGTATGTCACATTTTCTTGGTAAAAAGTCACTCTCTACAATCATTTTTTTTTTTTTCTCTTTTTCTAATTTGCAGGCTGTTCTGGAGACTATTAGGAATTTGATGAACACAGACTGTGTGGTTCCTGACTGGCTGCATGACATCATTCTCGGATATGGAGACCCAAGTAGTGCACATTATTCAAAAATGCCAAATCAGATTGCAACTCTGGATTTTAATGACACGTTCCTGTCCATTGATCACTTAAAAGCCAGCTTTCCTGGATACAATATTAAAGTGACTGTTGATGATCCAGTTTTGCAAATACCCCCCTTCAGGTGATTGAAAAATTTAAAGTACTCCTGGTCTGGCATTCTTGCTGAAGTGCATTGTCAGGTGCAGTTGAGTTCAGTGGTTGAAGGGAGGTACTCTTTTAAGAAAGGATGTTAATATGTTAGTATTAAGATTTAGGTAGTTATATAACGGAAGTGACTGCTACAGTTAAGCTCAGGACCAGCTTCTGTTCTGTTCTTTACAAAAATGCATCAGAGCATTGCTTGTAGATCAGACTATTGAATATATGGGAAAAGCAACAGTATGAGACAGACAAAATCAAGACACTTGGTATTCACTTCTGCATTATGGCATCTAGCCTCCTCAAGTTCAACCTAAGGATTTTTAATTGCAGAGTTTCTGTACATGTCTCATTAAAGCGATCTAACAACAGCAATTTCAACATCAGTTAAAATTTGAGCTTTTGGAAACACTGTTCAATCACAATTAAGGAGTCTGAAATCCTATATTGCTTACTTACTTTTCAAAATGGTTTCTGAAATAGGATGCCTACCTTTGTGACCACTAAATGAGATTTACATGTTGTGTTTCAGTGGTGCTGTTCAGCATTTTTAGACTTGACAGTTCTGTCCCTCGTGGTGGACCTCTTTGGAGTGTGGCAACTGAGTTTCACAGTGCATAGTGTTGGAGAATAGTTTCTTCAGCTGGACTGAAGAAACTATATCATTTTCCGCTTATAAGTTAAGGAGAACTTAAATACTTTTCCTGAAGGAATAGATTTGACTGGTTAGGGAAAAGTTGGCTTTCCCCCCGCCGCAGTCAGCTCTTATCCTGGCTAAATTGAATCTTGAAAAGCAGGGAGGTAATTTTCCATGCATTATTTGAAACACTGCACGTAGAATATGTATGGAGAAGGCACTGGTTCTACCTAGTGATATGAAAATAGTCTGAAGGTGTCAAGATACCATGCACAATTTCCCTCAATGAACTAGGGTTCTTTTTCAGTTCATAGATTAAAATACAGGTATTCCTCTTGACGAAGAGCTATTCTTCCTCCTGCTGCATTTGTCTTGTAAAGAAACTAAGAGATTATTGCTGTTAAAGATGTCTGCCTTGTTGTCCCAAGATAATTGGATAGCCATTGGAATTCCTGCACTGTGATTTGTTTGTGAATTAAACTAGAGAAGCCTGCTAGTACATGATACAGAGGGCTATAAAATATTGAAATTGGAGGATAAAAGGCTTTGCATGTTGGAGCAGTTTAGAACACTGACGTATCTTGTGGGAGGAAAAAAAGTGTGCATCAGTTCTAGAACAAAATCAAGTTATAACTGCTGAATAGACAGTGCCAGTGGCTTTCTGTTATAACTTTACTCCTGTCCCTTCAATTTTCATTTATGAACTCCCTCCCCTCAGTGTTTTTCTAGCTGGCTCTCAACACTGCTCCTGGTTTTTCAACCTATGTAAAGAGCACTTTTGACATACTTTTTGTCAAATACGCTTTCTTAAAATAGTCTTCATCAATTTAGTTGTCATTACTTTTCCCTATCCTCATTAATACTTTGTCATCTGCAACTCTTGTTTCCCTCTTGTGTGAAAGTTTCTTAATGGTGACAAAAAAATTCTTTCTGTATAAACTTCTAAGACAGTTTGGTATCATAGTGAACATGTTGAAATGTAGCCTTAAATTATGTGTTACAGGATAACTTTCCCAATAAAGGGAGGTAAAGGAAAGAAAAGAAAAGAAGAAGACAGGAATGAAGAAAAACCGGAAGAAGCTAAAACACTTATTGTAGAACCTCATGTCATTCCAAACAGGGGACCATATCCCTATAATCAACCAAAACGGTAAAAAATGGATGAGAACTTACTTACAAATGGTAACCCATGCATAGCAGTTCATTTTCAGAAATACTTAAAAGTAATCTTGTTGATTATAAAGGAAACCTCATTTTGATTTCATTACCAAAAGAAGATTTGAATATGAGACTCTTTAATTTTACATTTATATAAAACTATTCTATTACCCTCTCCCTGTTAAAATTTCCCTTGAAGAACAATGAGAAATACTGTCTTTTAGTGTTGTGTCAGGCCTTCAGATATTAGGAGAATCACACCGAAATAATTTTACAGCATTCTCAGCAAATAATAGCTAAAGACAGACAGTCTTTTAGATGGAATGATTTTGTTGTCATGTGGACAATGTGATCTACTGTCTTGCTTAGAAATTGCAAGATTGTCATGTGTATAAAGAAGATAGTTGCAATGATGGTTTAATTTATATAAAAGTTTGCAAGCATGTGATTCTGGAGAAGCATGTAGCCAAGTAATT
The DNA here is from genome assembly GCF_000700745.2 of Antrostomus carolinensis. Taxonomy (NCBI): domain Eukaryota; kingdom Metazoa; phylum Chordata; class Aves; order Caprimulgiformes; family Caprimulgidae; genus Antrostomus; species Antrostomus carolinensis. Next base: position 22,257 of record NW_010326587.1, on the reverse strand, counting down.
TAAATCAAACTTGTTAAAACAATTGCTTTTATCAAAACTTGGCAGAATCTGTCCATTCTCTGATCTTGTTTTGCTTTGTTACAGCAATACTATTCAGTTTACCCATACTCAGATTGAAGCTATACGTGCGGGAATGCAGCCTGGGCTGACTATGGTAAGAAAATTTTTAAGGATTTTATACTTACTTGATTCTGGCTTTAGGTATATTCAGTGCAATACCAGTAATGCTCATTTCTGTGGCCTTCCTGAGGTGACTTCTATTAATAATTTAAAAATATGAAAAATTAACATACAGAGGTTCAACATCTTCCCATCTTCACAAGGTCATATGGAAATACATTTGATCTCCGTATAGCTTTATCCTGTATTTCAGTGGCTGAAGACTTTCCACAACAACTGAATTTCAGTGGTTGGATTGCTAGTTTTTAGACTGTGAAGCTTTTGCCATGTCTGTAATTTTTGGCTGTTTTAAATTATTTGCATCAGTTCTAGTTTGATCTAACTCCTTTAAAGGAAATGAAAGTCACTGAATTGTGTTCAGGGAGTTTTTTTCTGCTGTCTTGTGAAATGTAATGTGCAATCCTTTATATCCTGCTGACTTCTAGAACTAAGAAATCACAAACCAAACCAAAGCTGTAGATTTGTTATGAAAATAGTTTCTGATCAGTGAATTTCTGCAAAGGTCTTTAAGGTTGCCACTCTTGATTAAACTTTGACTGCAAGAACCTGTCTTCCAGTAAAGTCCAGTCTATCCTGGCAGTGACTTGGTAATATTTGAATGACTTTTCTCTGATACTCTTAATTTCTTCTTGGTCTATATAGGCAATAATGCTAATTTTTAGATTTTTATATTGGTATTCATAATCTTCCTCCTCCCTTTCCTCCTTATGTTTTACCACTCCCTGTACTCTGTTGCTAGCACACAAAAGATACATGGCAAAGGAAAAAAAAGAACAGCAGTGGAATTGTGTGCCTCTCGTCCCTGCCTGACTAGCTGTGCTGAAATTATTAAATTAGTAGTGTCATAAAAGTGTATAAAAGTTACCTGAGCTCTTGGCAGTGTTTTTGAGTATGGTATGTTTTCTAGGAGAACACAGCAGAACTTTCTGGTTGCTGACAGAATATCAGTTTTAAGATCTATTTAGAAATTAAAGCTTTTTTTTTTTTTTAGTGCTGTTAAAATGACACAGTGATAGATACTTTAAATTTGGTTATTAAGCAGTGTAGTAAGGGTTTCTTTGGAATTATTTGAACTGCTAGGTTTTACATAATTTTTAATTTAAATTATATATATGTACAAAAATTACATAAATTTAATTTTTTTGTTTAAGAATACCCATGCCAGTGTATAGGAGTATTGTTTTCTTTCAGTAGTATTATCAACAGGAAAGAAAGTTGGGGAGTTAAAATCTTTATTACCATTTTGTAGTATATAATTAACACACAAAATCCTAGAGAGGAGATCTGTAAGTCACCTAGTTTTTGGTTTTGTCTTTTTTTTTAAATAGTATTGCATACTGTTGGTTAGTATAATTTGATATTTGTTGAACTATTAATAACCTTCCAATGCAATTGGATAATGCATTATAAACTCCCCATCTACCTCACTTCTGGAGGGCTTTAAAGAAGAAAAGTAACTTCCTGTGCCTGATACTCCATCAGATTTCCTAAATATTTTGAGAAGATAGTCATTACGTAATTTGAAATTTTCTATGAAAACTACATTTGTTGATTTTTTTTTTTAAGAGGTTAGATAATGAGAGTCTGTCAGGTCAAAAGGAAAAACAATCACAAAGTCAGCTTTTCACTCACTTTTTTGCAGGGACAGAAGGCAGACTGAGCCGATAGAACTTATGCTTTATTTTCTGTCATTATGTAAGGTATTTCTGTTACATATTTTTGAGAAGTACAGCTGTACTTGCTTTTGAATCCAGTTATCAGTGAGATTCTGTAAATAAAGCAAGTGTGATTTCATAGCAATTTGTAATTTTATGTGTAGATACGTATGAAACCTCCTATCCTGTGCTTCTTAATGCTGAACAAATTACTTGGAGATACTTTATAATACTTGAATACCTTTAAAATGTCTCAGATGTCAATTTTTGAGTGGCGCTGTTATAATTGAGCCTATAAAAACATTAACTGTCCTTATTACTTCTATATCATCAATTGTCAATTTTTGAGTAAATAAAAAGATTGGACCCTTTCTTTCTGCCTCAACCTTATTCCTTTTCAGTGCACTGGAACAGGTTGCCCAAAGAAGTTGTGGATGCCCCCTCCCTGGAAGTGTTTAAGGCCAGGCTGGATGAGGCTTTGAGCAACCTGATCTAGTGGAAGGTGTCCCTGCCCATGGCAGGGGGGTTGGAACTAGATGATCTTTAAGGTCCCTTCCAACCCAAACCATTCTATGATTCACTGTTTCCATTATGTTTAGCCTGTCCTGAAACTCAGTAGCCTTTCTTCTGAGGTCTGTTTTCAAAGGCTTCAAAACAGAATAGTGTTTCATATGTTGTATTACCATATTCCTCTTAGGCAGGAATTGGCCTAACTAATCTGAATTAGTCTTTCTTGATATATTGTATTTGTTCTTGAAATTCACAAAAGCCAACAAGTAATTGCTGGATTACCGTATTCCTCTTAGGCAGGAATCTGCCTCAGCATTGGCCTGAGTCTTTCATGGTGTCTGTGCAAGTTCTTAAAATTCACTGAAGCCAGCAAGCAATTGTACATGAAACAGAAGATTTTTTTTGTTATTGATAATGTATGATGTCAGATAATGTATGATGTCAGTGTCTTGTGAGATTGTTCTGCTTTATTCCCAACTGGATATATTTCTGTATTGTGCAATATTCTGATAAATTATGTGTTGATTTTTATTTGGCTTTATTTTGTTTGTTTTTAGGTAGTGGGTCCACCTGGTACTGGAAAAACTGATGTAGCAGTCCAGATAATATCCAATCTTTATCATAATTTCCCAGAACAGCGAACTCTTATAGTTACCCACTCTAATCAGGTAAAGTGTCAGTCATCAAGAACAGCAGATACTGTGATCAGTAGGTTTGGGATTGCAGTTGTCTCTTAACAATGAAAACTTGAGTTGGCTTCTGTGCAGTTTTGCCAGTTTTGTAATGTGAAATTAAATTTTTCAATTTCAGATTTGTAGTTTCAAGGTGTTTATCAGGATTTTTCAATATATTTAACTGGTTGGGAGTAGAAATTAGGAAGTATTTTGAAAAAGTGTCTGTGCAGTTCTTACAGTTGCATGTTCATTCTGCATGCATGCCAGACTTTTGCTAATTTTCTCAGACACTGGTTCCTCTGTGCTTCATGCTTCTAAGGGAAGACATGAAAGGTATCATGGTCTCTTCATCTGAATGCTTGCTTCCCATTAATTAAGGATGGAATCTAGCTGTTAATTCTCAAGCATATATAAAATAATAATAACAATGATAAGTCTTAAAGATTCTTACTCTAAATCTGCATGTGGTTTGGAAGGATTTGTTTGGAAAACAGGGTCATCAATTTCCTGATGTCCCTAATAAACCTATCCTATCTCAGTTATGAGCTATTTCAACTCAATATACCACTTCGAAAACATTTTGTCTTTGTCCATCAAAGCAGGATCAAGCACTTACGCTGTTGATCAAAGAATGTGGCTTCATCTTGGTGAGGAGTTACAACCTGAAATAATACTGTCAAGTCTACAGTGGCTTGCAGGAGAGTAAAAAGTAGTGAAATTGAGAGAAAGGGTTGAGACCATGTCCATTGGGGAGAAAAGAAGGGAAATTTGAGGCAGGTAGGAGACTCTTACCAGACAAGACTTACATAAGAACATTAACTTGAAATTGAACTTCAGGAAATAAACTGTATTTCAACAGGGTTCATTGAACCATTGAACCCTGTACCTCGATGCTCTACTTTACACTTTTGCATGATTTCCAGCTGACTTGAGTACAAGAGGAGGTTGCTCATGTTTATTCTTAGTTTCATAACTTAGTGATCCAGTGCTTACAGACTTACTCCTTTGAAATACACTGAACTGAACAATTGATACTAAGCTGTTAGAGAATTGAAGAGTTTAAGACAGGAGACATGGCACACCTTGAAGTTTAGTTCAGAAAAATTCATTTATCCATATGGAATATAGTCACAGCATCTGCCAGTCAATACCAGATCACACTCTTCTAATGTACAGCAAAAGTTCAGTGGTTTAAAGTAATCTAACAAAATCAGTGTTTGCTAAGCGTGCTTCTTGAGACAGTTCTATAAACTGATAGCTTTATCAACTAAATTAACTGGGTGATTGAATCAAATTTTAAATTTGTTTTAAAATTTTAAAATCAAATTTAATTGTTGTATACAGTATGCAAATACGAGAGCTTTAGTAGGCTAATTTCCCTATTGTCAGGATTAAGAGCTTTAGTTTCAGTATTAACTTAATGTTTGCTTTGGCTTCCATTTATACCAAAACAGGCATAATATCCTAGCTGGTTTACCAGTAATTCTTCAGTTTTCCCCTGTAGGAGCCTCTGAACATGTAAAAGTTACCTTTTCTCCTGTTCTTGTCAATCTTTAGGCCTTGAACCAGCTGTTTGAAAAAATCATGGCTCTAGACATTGATGAGCGCCACCTCCTGCGTCTGGGTCATGGAGAGGAGGAATTGGAGACAGAGAAAGATTTCAGCAGGTGAGAAAGGAGGTGCTAATGATGAACGTGCTTGCATAAACTTCATAGCAAGATGTACGTGTTGAATCCATTCTAACTCCTTTGTAAATGAGCTAGGAGCTGAACTTGACAAGTTGAACCTTTCTCATGTTCTTGAATCCCAGTAATGCAGAGTGCACTTGTTTTCAGTAAAGGGTTAAGTAATTTTGGTTCTTATTCAGTAAAGAAACTGTGTTCTCGTGAGAATCCAAAGGCCGAATGGGCAGTTGCTTGTTCACAGACTCAACTGCTTGAATAATAGTAGTTCATTATATTCTAGGCGCATATGTGTTTTATAGAATTGATCTGTTTTGTGAGAGAAAGTTGAATAATAAAGGTAGGTTTTTACAGTCAGGAATTTTTTGTGCAAATTTGGTATCACTTCTACTGGCATGGTGAATATTGCATACATAAATAGAAACATGGAATTAAGCTTTCTGCTTTTAGTTCTTTAGAATATTGCTTGATTACAAAGTTGCTTATTTCGTCAGTTCACATTTTGAAGAATACATACATAAGGAAAGCTATCAAGTTTATATCAGCACAAAGACTTAGGAACCTGTTCTTGTAAATATTTGTGTGTTCGTTAGATGTTAGTCCAGTTGACGTCAGTAGGATTATACACATTCATAAATGTAAGCGGGGGTATAAGGGTCATGCACTGGAAATAACTGAAGTGTCCAGTACTGGATTATTATAGCAATACTTTGACTTCAAAAGCTGTTTTAAAAATTATATATAGTCACTAGAAGTTACCCACATATGCATAGTTGAGTTCCATTTAGCGAAATAAATACCTTGTGATGTTTTTTAAATTTTAATGCTTTGCCATTTTCAAATGTCACATTATTCCAGAAATTCGATAGTCCAAATCTTAGTGAAATGTTGCCATGGCAGATATTTATTTAGTAATAACCATGGTTTAGTGCTCATCATTAAAAGGAGCTTTCTTTGAGACAATCTACATTGTCTGTTTTCATTCTTTTTCAGGGTAACTCCAGACCTACAGGACTTCACTACAAAGTCCTATAGGCCTGGCAGTTTGGGAGGGTGGGATAAGGGTAGTGGAATATATTTGAAGGTCAGCTGCACTACTATAGAGGAGAAGTTTATTTCCTGTATGCCTTTTCATAGAATCATAGAATGGTTTGGATTGGAAGGGACCTTAAAGATCATCTAGTTCCAATCCCCCTGCCATCAGCCTTTTGTTTGTTTTTAAGTTGCTTCAGAGTTCCTGGTTTTTCTGTGAGACTGCTTTAGAGGACACAATACTGCTTAAGGAATTTCTACTGCTTGGCAAGTTCCTTTTTTGCTCCCTCTGCAGGCACAGTAAAGCGGGACAGGTCATATAGGAACATAAGGTGGAGCAGAGCCGATTAAACTGGTACTGTCACTTAAACACAGAGGGAGTCACAGCTAAAGGACATTTTTGTAGCAATGAACAAATATATAGAAAAGGGCATATGACTTGTGAGAAATAAGAGGACATTGGAAGATTGAGGGGGAAAAAAAGCCCAACTGATTGAAGTCACTTATAACGGATTAGTTTTGCTGAAGAAGAAAAAACAGTATTCCAAAGATCTTAACTGTCATAGTTCCTGAGGAACTTGTTTTTTCCAGTTGTGAACAATATCATATTCAGTTTTGTCTTAGTAAATTCAAATCTCCAGCTTTAACTAGTCTCACCCTTCTAAATAAGACAATAGAACCCATTGTGATTACCAGGGTTTGTTGTTTTGTTGGATTTTTTCTGTGCAGAAAGCATATTTTATTAATAATAACTTTAATAAGAACGTGAAATTTAACCTTTATTCACATTTGAGCTTTTAACTACATATGCATTTTTGAAAGAAAGTATCCTGTTCCTCTCAATTCTTCAGTCTCACCCATTTATACAGCTTTTTAGTTTTTTCTTTTTTAGAAAATGAGATACATTGATTTTTCTTCTTGTACTGCTTCTGGGAGGAGGGGAGTGCATGGATTAAGGAAATCGATTTATAAAGGAAAAAAAATTGGGCTTTAATTAGGTAAGAGGAGAAAGAATGGAAGGAGTAGGTTACAAACTAATCAGTCATAAAAGTTACTCAACAGGCAGCTGTGAGTACAGGACCTCCTTGGGTGGATGCAGACCTGTCTGTTATGGTGGGCTACGCATTATTGCAAGACCTTTTGTATATTGCCAGAGAAAGTCAGCATTATCTTACTGAAACTTCACATAGAGGTTCCCTTTATGATGGTCTGCAGACTTGTATGACTTGCTTGTGTTTCTGTAACATGTAGTGTACCATAGTTTCTGAACAGTATACTGGAAGTAAGGCTTTTCTGCTTTGCAGGTACGTTACGAGAACATTTTACTAACACTGAGAAATCTTTTGTTGAAGTGATAGGATAAAAGGAGTTTTTTCTACAGTAGTGGCTCTTGGATGGCTTTGTAAGTTATTAGTGCTCAAATGCTAGAAATAGTGTGTAGCAAATTCTTGCTTTTTGGAACCTGTTAAGTTGTGGTTTGGTTTTTTTTCTTTTTTTTTTTGCCAGGAGTGTTGTTTTCTTGATGATCTCTCGTTGTGATACTTAGATAAACTAGTTTTGAATTAAGTACAATTAAATAAAAATTATGGTATATTTAATCCCTTTTGTAGGTATGGAAGAGTTAATTATGTGCTGGCTCGAAGACTTGAACTTCTACGAGAAGTTGGGCGATTGCAAGAGAGTCTTGGAGTCCCAGGAGATGTTTCTTACACTTGTGAAACAGCTGGCCACTTTTTCTTATACCAAGTAAGGACTGAAATACTTCTACTGAGATTTTATGACCTCAGTGTGTTACGAAACACTTAGTAAAAATTGGAGTGAATTTTTCAGAATTAAGTCTAAAATAAAATGTATTTTCTTTGGTGGCTCAAAACACAATAACAGCTCAAGCTATAATTGCAACATTGCTTACTTGTATTGCTATTGTTTTAAATCCTGCCTGATGACTTGCCAGTTGGAAGGCTAGCAGTGCTGCTTTTCCTGACCGCTGGCAGAGATTCCAACTTGAAGTTTCACCTTCAGAGAGGAAAAATCTGTGGACTGCTTTACATTTTGGACAAGCATTAGAGCAGCTACTTGATGATCCTGCTAGAAAGCTTTTATGGTGTGAAATTGGATGCATAGTACACAAAATGATTAATTTCTGTATATTGTGTATCCCTCATTTCTCTTCCATGTATTTTTGAGTTATATGGTCTACCTTAACAATTAGTGTGGTTAGGCAGACTTGTAGAATAGTTCTTAGGATCAAATGCATACAGTGTATATGTTTTTACAGAAGTTACTCTGGGCCAGCTGTAATGTGCGCCTAAATATTAAATGGTTGTTAGATGTTGGAGAGTCCTAGGAGCTCTGCTAGAGCTCATCTTGTGGTTCAGTTTCCTCCCAAAGGAATCCAACTTGGTATTTAAGCCAAAGTACTGTAAGTGAAGGTAATCAAGAGATTTACTGCTGTCTTGGGTTTATGTGGCAAGGTTTTGGTAGTGGGAGGCTGCAGGAATGACCTATGTGAGTTGAGGCCAGGAGCTGCTCTGTGCTGGACACAGCCAACTCCAATGGACCCACCACTGGCCAAAGCTGAGCCCATCAGCAGCACTGGTGGTGCCTCTGTGAAAAAATCTTTGAGAAAAGGTCAAAAAACACCGTGGAACAGCTCGGGCAGAGAGGGGAGTATGAGAGACAATCCCACACACCAGGTCAGAAGGAAAAGGGAGGGGCAGGAGGTGCTTCAGGCACCAGAGCAGAGATTCCCCCATAGCTTGTGCAGAGGACTACAATGAAGCAGGTTGTTCCCCTGCAGCCTGTGGAGGACTGTGTCAGTGCAGATGTCCACACTGCAGCCCATGGAGGACCTCATGATGGATCAGGTGGATATGCCCTGAAGGAAGCTGGAGCCTGTGGAAAGCCTATACTGAAGCAGGGCAGAAGTAGGAGGAGGAAGGGATGGCAGACACGGTGTTATGAACTTGAATGACAAGTCCCATTCCTCATGCACTGCTCAGAGTGGGGAGGAGGTGGAAGAGTTGGGAATGAAGGAGTGAAGTTGAACCTGGGAATAAGGAGGGGGTGGAGAAGAAAGGTGATTTTGATTTTTGTCTTTGTTTCTCACCATCCTGCTTTTTTTTTAGTCTTCAGTAAACTAATTTTCATCAAGTCTGTTTTGCTTGTGATAGTACTTGTTAAGTGATCTCCCAGTCTTTATCTCAACCCATAAGCTTTTCCTTTATATTTTCTCCCTCTGTCCTGTGGTGGAGGGGCAGTGAGAGATGCTGTGTGGGAGTCTGGCAGCCAGCCAAGGTCAACCCACCACAGCTTCAAAAATGTCATCCTGATACAAAGTCAAATGCTAATTTAGACTTACCTTGCTTTTGTGGTAACATTTTTTTTAAATACTGTGGATGCAAGACTGCACCTTACCAATGACTTCATGATATAAACATGTCAGTATGACACTTTTGTTTGCCATAGGTAATGTCTCGTTGGGAGGAGTATATCAGCAAAGTGAAAGTTAAAGGTGGAAAATTGCCAGATGTTACCGATGTCTCCAGTTTCTTTCCTTTTCACCAGTATTTTGCAAATGCTCCTCAACCAATTTTCAAAGGCAAATCCTATGAAGAAGATATGGAAATTGCTGAAGGGTGTTTCAGACATATTAAAAAAATATTCACTCAACTTGAGGTAAGACATGTAACTGTTACAGGCAAGTGGATCTGGCTAATCCTGTAAAAAAACTTTACACAGTTCCAGAATTCTCCTTTGCCCTACATCATAGAAGGAGTATATACCTCTAGGCAGCTTCATTAGCTTGCAGGGCATTCAGGTGAGAATTCCTACCTGTGAGGAATATAGACATGTTTCACAGTAGGGACAAGGGTCTAATCTGTTTTACTTTGGTCTTAGGAAGCAGCCATTCTGCGTGTTCTGTTTTCACTGATTAGGTTACTAGGGTTGATGCACCTATCGCTGATCCTCACAAGGTCTTTGCATTTACAGTGAATTGTCTTTAATCAGATAACCTAGAAGTAACTTAAACAGCTTATCTTCTATTTTTCCCAGAATTGTTAGAAAGGCTTTTAAAAGTTAGGGTAAAGGTGATCTGGGTATCATTTAGTCATATTAATTGTATTAGTCTTTTTAATACTGAATTTGATGTGATGTTATGATGCAGGAAAGTAGGAAACAAGGAGATACAGTAAAACAGAACTTTAGGGCATTCCGAGAAGGTTCGTCAGAATAAATTTGCAGGCAGTTATTCAATTGATATATGCACACATGTTGCAGAATTCTTGGATGTGTTTTTAAAAGATTATTTTTTTAAATACTTTGTTTCCAGGTCTAGCATAAGAAGTTATTTGGATGGGAATGTTAACAGTAGATACCTTCATGACTCACTTGCCTAATTATGTGAAGAATGTGGCCAAATTGTTTGAGTTAATACATTTTATAAGCAATAACTTTTTTTTGTATTCTGACTTCTGAGATTTTCTTTTCTCCTCCATAGGAATTCAGAGCATTTGAACTTCTCCGCAGTGGCCTGGATAGATCCAAATACCTGTTGGTGAAAGAAGCAAAAATCATTGCCATGACTTGTACTCATGCTGCTCTGAAACGACATGACCTGGTTGAATTATGTTTCAAAGTAATGATTATACTACCATTACTACATTAATAGTTTTTTGGGTTTAGGTGCTTTTTTTTCCTCCCTTTTATAAACTTTTATATCTATCCTAAATCTGAGCAACTAGATTATTTTGAGTTGCATTTTTTTACCAGTATGTTTTGAATTGTAATTTTACTGAAGAAAAATTTAACTTCTGTAAGTAAAAGATGAAGTCACTTTAGTGTATACAGAAATGCTTTAATAGTGTATGTCTATCAAAAAAGTTAGTTTTGCTATATTAGATGATTAACTGCAGTGATATGATTAAGTAATAAAATAAAGGCAGATTTGGGGGGAAAAAAACCCAAAACCATGGCCTTTGTAACTCTGTTTACCTAAAAAATGACCAATTTGAGGAAAAAGGACTATGATGCAATGCTGTTTTCACTCTGCAGTTGTAACCATAGGTGTTAATTTAGTACAGACTTACATCTGACAAAAACAAAACAAAAGCACACCACCAATAATTCTTTCAGTATTATTTTTCTCAGGTAATGCACTGTATAGCATCACAAAAGTGCTCCTTTTCTGCTTCATTACAAAGATACCAGATTATTTTGCTCCACTGCAGAAAGCATTTTCCTTGTGGATGGGTTATGTCATATAGGAGGTGTGTTATCTAGTTCAGTCATGATTTCCTTCTAGGTATAAGTCCTGATTGGTATAGATAGATCTGCCATTGATGTAGTAGGATTTCACTCTGACATTGATGTTAATAATACTGCTATTTTGCCTGTATGGTAAAATCCTGCTCTAACTATCCCATCAAAAACTAAATGAGTAGTTGATGCTTTTTTTTGGTAGGCTGAATAACAGCATTACTTTTTATTACTTGGTTGATGGACATCTCTACTTTTTCTTTCCCAGTATGACAACATCTTAATGGAAGAGTCTGCTCAGATTCTGGAGATAGAAACCTTCATACCTCTCCTATTGCAGGTTAGACCTGAATTATAAAACACACTACAAAAAATGATAAATAAAAGTCTGTGTTGAACAATATAGAATATTAAAAGGAAAATATCTTCTGCAGAAGTAACCTAGAACTGATATCTGCCATTTGAGTGGGCAGTAAGAACTTTCATTGTTCTACATTAATTGCTGGGGTTTTTTTGTTTTTTTAAAAAAATATTATGGAGCAAGCTAATGGGCTCTAAGTATGTTGCTTTTATTGACTATATAGTATTAACAGACTTTCATTTTGAAAATAAAAAAGCAAAGATACTTATGTAAACTAGGTCCTGGCTTTGTTACTTTTATTCTTTCTTATTTAATAGTTGTTATTGCTAATTTTAAAAATTGATAAAATTATTACTTCTTATGAAATAATTATTTTATTTACCAAGAATGTAAAGCTTACACAATTGCTCTGTGTCATCCTGTGTGCTCCTCGTGTTTGGTCAGTTTCAGTCAAAATTAACAGAGATAGATGCCAAGAACCTACAACTTTCAGGAAAACTGGAACCAAGTAGAGAGGAGACACTCTAACTGATGTTACAAGTCCATAGAGAAAAGAAATGGTCACTGGTTCTACTTCTACTTTCGCCCAATAATTATGCACCTTTTGTCTAGCTCATTGGTAAATGTTAAGCCTGGAATCAGCTGCATCTTGTGCTATGTTTGGCAAAGCAACAGTTGGTAGATAAGGGAATGCAGACATGATACAGCTGAGTGGAAGTCTTGCAGCTGGAGAGGTACTGCTAACCCAGGGAAGGAGAGAAGGAAAATGAGGCTAATGTGTCACAGGGGAGATCGATAGCAATAGCTCTGTAATGCAAGGGATTGTTGTAATAGAGGGCTAAC